>NC_142936.1:67907458-68027458 GCF_046866305.1 Octopus bimaculoides | reverse complement strand
GCTGTTCCGTTGATCGGATCAACTGGAACCCTCGTCGTCGTGAGCGATGGAGTGCCAACAACAATAACCAATACATCTCATTCTTTCTAATGAAATTGATATCCTATGAAGGTAAAGTTTCTCATCTCAGAACTTACTGACTTCTTTCGTGTTAAAATTAGTACAAATAATTTGTTTTTGGACATATCTCAATTGGAAGGAGAAACAAAATCAAAATAGTCAAATTTCCGCTTTGAAAAAATTGTTTATCAAATAATGGGTGATCTCCATCGCTCGACGATGTCGATTCAATTGTTTGATCAACTGAATTGGTTGCTCGTGAATTAACGTGTAAGGAGCTGTACTTTTCACTGGTACTTGTACAGTTAACATTAGTCTCTAGAAGAATCAGAAGGATACAATGTGTAATAAGGTGGACTCTTTGAATTACAATCCACCTATCGGGATTCTTTACAGTTTCCATCAACTTAATTTTACTCACACAGAAGGAGGTCTACCCGAAACCCCCCAAAATTAGCCCAAGACGCTTAGTAGCGGGTTCGAACCTGAGAACTCATATTTGCGAGCAAACACCTTAAGTATTCGGCTTCAGCGAAAACTTGGCATACCAGCAGAGTAAATAATCGACTTCATTCACTTACACAACATCAGTCTGCCCGAGGCCATCGAAAATAAATTTTGCTTTAGATGCCACGTAGTGGCATTGAACCTGGGACGTCGAGTTTACGAAGCGAGCTTCTTAACCATTCTTTGCGTACCACTAGAAATAATGTAAAGTAAATACAAAATTCTAACACTGTTAATTAGATAGTTCCTGATATATTTTCATTAAGTCTTTAATGCTAAGCCTCTTCTTTATCTTGCTTCAAATCTCATGTAGTCTATAAAAATCCAACATAATATGAATCACCATTGAAATTAGTTTGTAAATTTTAAAATAATCTCTATAATAATTAATCATTCACATTTTAATAACTAGAAGGAAAATCAGATCGCATGAATTAATATCTCATTATTGTATAAAAATAACTGACTTATATCGAACCGATGTGCCAAATATTTGCATTCGCCACCGACACCTTGATGTTACAATTCTCGAACTCTTACCGGCTCAGCTCAGCCATAAATAGGCACTGTTTGCTGTTCATGGTCGCTAGCAGAAAGGAGTCACCGTACTTTCAGTCAACCTGCTAGAAACAACAACTAAATCTCCTTCAAATTACTCCTTACTGTCTTAAAAACTCAAAGGATAGATTAGATAACGTAGCCACTGTTAACACTAAGGAAACTGCAATGTTACGGCTGGAATGCTTTTGAGCATAGGTCTCTTTGATTAAGATTGACCTGGCTCTAAAAAAGAACAACAACAAATATAGTTTAAATGGCATCCCACAAAAACAACAAAAAGAAAAAAAAAACACAAATAAAACAAAACGAAACAAAAAATAGCCACTCAGCTGTTTGGCAAAGACTCAACAGAACACCTACATCACTAACGTGATTTACTTTCATTTTTCTCCTTTTTTCTCCAACTCTTGAATTAACCCCTGCAACTTTTAGCTAATTAATTATATATTACCTCCCCTTAGACCTCCACCTGACATCCAGTATGCGAATCTTCCCCCAGGTTCTAGATGAAACAGTTATGTTTACTCATTCTTTCCCACAACGTCAATATCTGTGTTTTTACCACTTTGTGAAAGTTGAGTGTTGATCGTGACTTTATTTTTAGAACCTCTGAAACTGGTGGGAGAGGAAGATATTCTCAAACTGGACACCTGACGAAAATGTTTGCAGCTGAGTGGAACCATAAAAGGCATTCAAGAATCAGGTGGTAGTGCTAAATCAGGTGAAGGATTATGTCAGCCGCTCAAAAATTGCAGTCATTCAAACTGATCATCGATCTCATTAATTACTAGTTTCAGTGGGCACAGTTCCTTCCTTCTGTTTTTCCTTTTTTTTTTTTAAACAATTACATACCTTCTGTTGCCAGTATATAAATTTCAGTATGTGTTTTATGTACAACATTGTGATTCAGAATAATTAACTGTGAGATAATATATAGGCCTAGCTTTGAGGGAATACATGAAAATATAAACATATTCCTCCTATGCTTTTGAATAAATTTATTGACGCAGTACAAATGAACTCATTTAATGTTTCATACTCTATCGGCGGAACAAGGAAGGAGATTTTTTGAATTGCCTTCCTTGATACAAATAAAAATCCATTATATACTTCGTTTCTATATTTTACATTTTATTATAAATCCTATTTTGATTTTAGAGTATGATTTTGGCAGTTCGGACCCCCACAAGTCTAATATTTTCTGAATGGTGCATGTCTACTCTACACGGTATGTATAAACATATTTTCTTGTAGTTCATTTATATCTAGATTATTGTAATCATTGTCGTTATTTAGACCCTGGTCGACTTTAGTGGAACGCTTCTATGATCAAACGAACTTCAGTCATGAGTACCTGGTCTTTTTTGAGGCATAGTATATCTAAGACTACATTATCAAACGACCTTCTATTTTTTCAAAACTGTAGGATGTAATAATGATGAAAATTCGTTGCTATTTCTGGTAAAGCAAATGAACATAGGGTATTCTGAAAAGTGGAATTAGTTTGATTGTATTGAAAGTAAAAGTTTTCCCAATTTTATTGTTTTAACAAAATAATTAATTAAAACTCTAGTGGGTCAACTCTTAAAAAAATGTTTTAAGTTTTCTCCCTTGGCTCTGTTGGCTTAGTTAATCTGTTCAACAATGTTTACCTCAACACGATATAGGTATAGTATTGATAAATTAAAGTTATCGCGCTTCGCACATTTAAGTATATCGGCCTTTAACCCACCATTACTCTTTTACTCTTTTACTTGTTTCAGTCATTTGTATGCGGCCATGCTGGAGCACCGCCTTTAGTCGAGCAAACCGACCCCAGGACTTATTCTTTGTAAGCCTAGTACTTATTCTATCAGTCTCTTTTTTTGCCGAACCGCTAAGTTACGGGGACGTAAACACACCAGCATCGGTTGTCAAGCGATGGTGAGGGGACAACCACAGACACACATACATATATATATACATATATACGATGGGCTTCTTTCAATTTCCGTCTGCCAAATCCACTCACAAGGCTTTGGTCGGCCCGAGGCTATAGTAGAAGACACTTGCCCAAGGTGCCACGCAGTGAGACTGAACCCGGAACCATGTGGTTGGTAAGCAAGCTACTTACCACACAGCCACTCCTGCGCATTAAATATAATTTTAGTATGGAGTGAAGTATCCATAGCTTTTCATAGCTCTTCTTGACAAAGAAAGAAGCAGTTGCATAAAATTGATGCGTTTAATGTTCAGTTTTTAAGCTTTATAGGCAATTTGCTGAAAAGAAAAAGAGTATCTTGAAGGGTGTGGATTGCTGGAGTGGAAAGTTTAAGCAAAGTGATCAACAAAGACATCGCAAGAGTAGTGGTAGGAGATAGCATTGTAAGAGAACCATCGTATTGCAAACAGAATATGAAGCGTTTACGATAATTGTCGGTTAAGATTGGTTTGGAAGATACAGGTTAGTATTGATCAAAGAGTTCACGTTGATAGACTACGAGTTAACGAGTATTATGTGCTTTTGATTAGTTTCGTTAACAACAGAATTTGGTCAACGTATAGTTCTTAGTATTAATAAGTATCTGAAGGCGGCAGCGAGCTGGCTGAATCATTAGAATGTCGGAAAAATGTTATTCTGCATTTGTTCCAGCATTTACGCTCTGAGTTCAAATCTCACTGGTGTCAATAGAATAAAATAAAGTAGTACTCATCAAATACTGAGGATGTCGATATCCGATAATCCCCTTCCATCAAAATTGCTGGCATTGTTTTTTAAATGAGAAACCATTACTAATTGTTTAAAGTGGATTAGCATACTGTATTTTGTTCCGGCTCTTTACATTCTGACTTCAAATTCCACCGAGGTAAGTTAATTAAATCAACTGTTCCCTTCCTGACTTCGTGCCTATATTAAAACTAACTCCTGATAATCGAAGGAGGGAGGGCGACGGCTTGTCAAAAAATCGTTAGAGCATCGGAAAAAATTACCTCTGGCTTAAAATGAAAGAGGCCGGAACAAATACCACAAAATAGTTTTTCCGGTACATTATTTACAAAGGACGGATAGGTATCCTCATCTTATTTGTTGTTATCACAACGTTTCGGCTGATGTACTCTCCAGCCTTCATCAGATGTTCTGGTGGAATTTCGAACCCAACCTTTTATTTGACTAATAGGGTACACTATTCTCACTCCCAACATCAGCAATATATGGAAGGAATGAGAACAGTGTACCCCTTATTCAAATAAAGCGTTGGGTTCGAAATTCCACCAGAACATCTGATGAAGGCTGGAGAGTACATCAGCCGAAACGGTGTGGTAGCAACAAACAAGGTGAGGACACCTATCCGTCCATTGTAAATAATGTATCGGAAAAACTATTTTGTGGTATTTGTTCCGGTTAAAATCCCGTGGGGTCAACTTTGCCATTCATTCCTTACGGGGTCAATAAAATAAAGCAGTTAAGAACTGGAGAGGATGGTATTGATCCACATTTTTCTTTCTAAATTGCTGGCCTTGTGCCTGAATTAAAAACCATTTGTTATTCAAAGAGAAAGGCGGTGGACTGACAAAATTTGTTACACTATTAGAAAAATGCTTTGCATTTCTTTTTCATTACTGTTCTTTATATTCTGAGTTCAAATCCTGTCTAAATCATCTAATTAAAGCAACTATTTCTTTCCCACAATATTTTTGGCCTTGAAAGACGGCGAGCTGGCAGAATCATTAGCACGCCGTGCGAAATGCTTAGCGGCATTTCGTCCGTCATTACCTTTTGAATTCAAATTCCGCCGCGGTCCACTTCTCCTTTCATGCTTTCGGAGTAGATTAATTAAGTACTAGTTATTATTATTATTATTATTATTATTATTATTATTATTATTATTATTATTATTATTATTATTATTATTATATTCTCTTACAAGAACCCAGTGGAGAGACAGAAAAGGTAGCGGTGTAGATAAAATGTTTTGCGGTAATTACTGTTATGCATTATGATTTTCTAATTCTTTCAGGCTAAACATTGCTTTGCATTACATTTGTCTTCGAGAAAACAAATAATAATCATGCATTCCCTATGTTTACATCATTTGTTGATATGAATCGGCGATACATTCGCAGACGCACACACACATTCGCTAACATACACACTCACAAAGCACAGCTTGTATATATATATATATATATATATATATATATATATATACTTGTTACCAGTTCGTATATGCTTGAGACATATTCGAACCCGTAAGTAAGCCATTCACTGTATTTTGTATATATATATATATAGTGGCTTCTCTCCCTTCTCACGTCCATGACACCAACCACGCGCTTCGTTTGTTCAACTCTTTCCCAATGCTCATATCAACATTTGGGATGCCTGGTTGGACGCTTGATGAGATCCGAGCCATTGATATGAAAACTCGAAAAATACTAACAAGCACACATAATCTCCACATAAACAGTGACGTAGACCGCCTCAGCCTAAAACAAAAACAAGGCCGTAGAGGTTTATCATTGACCCAAAATGCCTTTGAATGTTGTATCATATCTCTTCGGTAACATCTTTTAACCACCAAGTGTCGAAGTTCATCCCTTGACCAAGTTTGCATACATGAAGCTGATAACATCATAAGACTTGGAAGGCAGCTTCTTGAGCAACATTATTTCTCTGATAACCTAGAATACACACCGCAGATGAAAGGATGAGCCCATATGAGCTGAAGACTATGCATGGATATGTTAGTAGAAAAGTTCCGAGATGATAGTAACATTGATCATCAAAACAGTTCATCATGAACCAATAGCCAAATTATACTACTTCCTACTTTGAAGGTTATGCATTTACAATCCAAGAACAGGAAATATCAAACAAGTACCTGATGCACAAAAGGGACAGAGATGCAGGTAAAACAGTAAAATGTGACAACCGATGCAGCCTCTGTGGAGTTAACACCGAAAATATCATCCACATCATAAGCAGTTGTCCGAAAATGTCATCGCGGTATTATCTACCGATGAGACGTGATGTTATGGGCAGGACACAGTATAACAAGATCTGTCAAGAGAATAACTCCAAGGACAAAGAAATAAGAACCCACAGTATGGCAGAAGCCATAGCCACTCATAATAAAAAGGAGTACGGGTGGAATGTCCCAGTGAAAACCTCAATAAAATGTAAGCACAACAGACCTGATATAATGATTTGGAATAGAGAAGAGAAACCGTGCACAGTTGTAGAAATTAGATGCCCAGCTGATGTTAACTTAAAGCTGAAGATCAGTGAAAAAGAGAACAGCTATGCTGAACTATTGAGAAATCTGCAGTTACTCTATCTAAATTACAAGTTCAGGTTTATACCTGTAATTATTGGAGCCCTGAGATATGTAACACACTGCCTAAATATCAATCTTGAGAAATTAGGTTTCTCAAAACCAGAAAGGAGAAAGCTTACTGATCCAGTCGATTACTAGAACTGTAAATATCTGTAAAACTTCACAGAAGTTTAGCATTTAAATATATATGAGTATGTCTAGATATGCAACCATATGCATGAGAATACGTACATAAAGTAAAACATACAAATCTGCACATACACATACATACATACATACATACATACATACATACAAAGATACTCAGTTGTTGATGTTGAAAGGACTTTTGAATCTAGGTTAGAAACCGGTTCTTTCTCTATTGGCAATAAATCTTGCAATAAAACTGAACAATGACATACATACATACATACATACATACATACATACATACATACATACAGGCTAAGCTTCCTGAAATAGTTTTCACACTCTACGAATTTCTTAACGTACCTCAACTAAACCTTGGGAGAAGTATACTCCCTTTCTGCATAATAAATAATGGTGTGCATGGCTATGTCCCCGGTAAACTTGAGGATGATGTTAGCATTAACATGAAGTGTAGATTCTCTTAGAATCATGACTGTTACATCAAATCAGTTTTCGAAATTTATGCTTTTGTAATCAAGAGCAGGAGATAGCTAAAATATATCTAATCAACCAAAAAAGCAGTGAAGCCCTTCAACCCTCAAGGTACTTTGAAAAATGTTATTAAGTTAATATGTTTCAGTACTGCATGGCGTTGTTGCCGAAACAACATTCAATACCATTCATATGTAAGACTACCCAGGGATAAAAATGAAGAATACTTCTGATACTGAATACATACACTTGTTAACATAAGGAATATTGATGTAGCATTCCTATAAAGTCTTTCGGCAAGATTAAACAACATGTACAGTCATTGAGATCAAGTGCTATACCTATGTGAATATGTCTTTGAAAATAACTGAGAAAAAAATACTTTGGGCAATTCTTCGGAACTTACAGCTTCTTTACCAAAATTGTATATTCACATTAATACCTGAAATTATTGGTGTATTCAGCTACATCAATAAATGTGCAAGAGGGAATATGAGAAAAAACAAAAGTGACGTAGGATTTGAGGCACAGAACCACTTGTTCTTATATCATATCCAAGTTATAGGATCATTGATACTTTGTAAGAAACAAGCTCCTTTTGAGAAGAATTAAAACAACCATCCATCCATCCATCCATCCATCCGTCCGTCCGTCCGTCCATCCATCCATCCAGCTAGCCGGCCATACATATATACATACATGAAAATCTACATACATAAATACGACGTGCATAGAACTGACGTGCAAGCATTGAGGACTGTTTAAAAGATGTTTTTGAACATATAGTTTACAATAATGTCGAAGTAATTTTGCCTACATGAGTAACTATTTTGTTCTTCTGTTATATATGCAGAAATTCCCTTTTACGCACAAAATTAACGTTATTCAGCCCAGTTTACAAGAAAAAAAAAAACTTCCTGTATGTTGGATTTGCGATAATGGCTGACATTGATAACTCTGAAACCAAGAAACTAATCCCATACATGCATATATTCATCCATACTGTTTCAGCTGTTGCAAATGCATAAGGATATGTAACAATAGTTTTGAATAAAAGCCTGGGAATATTGATATTTTTGAAATATGAATAAAGCAAACTCATTGTCATCTTGCGAATCTAACTGATGAGTGGAACAATAGGGATTTGCAAAACATTACAAATGTTCTCTGTTTGATTTTTTCTTAAAATGAACATAAACATACATACATACATTAAATTATTGGTTCGTTAAGGTTTAGTTTTCTCCTTACTATAGAAAATATCGATAGTTTTTTAATCAGCTCTGTGTTAAGACTATTACGTGGAGGCGCAATGGCCCAGTGGTTAGGGCAGCGGACTCGCGGTCAGAGGATCGCGGTTTCGAGTCCCAGACCGGGCGTTGTGAGTGTTTATTGAGCGAAAACACCTAAAGCTCCACAAGGCTCCGGTGAACCCTGCTGTACTCTTCCACCACAATTTTCTCTCACTCTTTCTTCCTGTTTCTGTTGTACCTGTATTTCAAAGGGCCAGCCTTGTCACACTGTGTCACGCTGAATATCCCCGAGAACTACGTTAAGGGTACACGTGTCTGTGGAGTGGTCAGCCACTTGCACGTTAATTTCACGAGCAGGCTGTTCCGTTGATCGGATCGACTGGAACCCTCGACGTTGTAAGCGACGGAGTGCCAACCACCACCTAAGACTATTACACCCCCACACAAATTCATAAACGTAACTGTTTTGATTATTTGTGATCAATTTAATTTCCTATATTCAATCACGTCGCCTTACTCAACCTTTCTTGATCAAAGTTATTGACATGATTATTCATTCTTCTTAATATGAATATAATCTCAATTGATTTACAACTTTTAGTCTGCTGTATTAATTGGTAAGCACTCTCTCTACTAAGGAGATATAATGTGATATTACACTACAGTAAGATATTAGATGTTATCTTATGATAGTAAGATACATGATACTGCTAACATGGACAAAAATATCGAGAGATATTATTACTGTATATTTCACTTCGTGATCAATTCAACACCACGACATCTTGGGCAAATATCTTCTACTATAGCTTCGGGCCAATTAATGACTCGTGAGTGAATTAGGTAGACACAAACTGTTGAGGCCCGTCGTGTGTGTGTGTGTGTGTGTGTGTGCGTGTGTATACACATATACATAACTAATTGCACACACATATATATGTGGATATGCTTACATATACAGGTGTGTATGGGGGGGGGGGGGGCTGTGTGTCTGTGTTTGTCTCCTCACCGCTTGATAACCGGTGCTGGTTTGTGTATGTTCCGGCAACTTAGTCAATGAAAGGGTAAAAGAAACCGATAGAATAAGTATCAAACTTTAAAAAAAATAGCAATGGGTTCGAGTTGTTCAACTTAACCCTTCAAGGTAGTACCTCGCATGGTCGCAATCCAATGATTGAAACAAGTAAAAAGTAAAAGATATTACAAAAACCAAAAGAAGAAAAACATAAAAAAAACAAAGCAAAAGCAAAAAAGATGGGAAAGAAAAGAGATATTCTAGATTTTAAAAAATTGGCTTTATGTTTAGATTTTAAATCATTATTTGATTACAATTATTAATTGAATAAATTTGGTTTATTATTGCATTAATTACAAAATTTCTTTGATTTGTTTTTGGTTTTCCGTTGCTTTATTTACAGTGCGCAGATGGGATCTTTGAGAATTAAAAAAATTTTAATTACAATTTACTTTCAGGTCTATCAATTGCCATTGTGGTATCGCTGTTCATTTCCATCTGTATTGAAGGACTTCAAGAATACAGGAGTGCAAGAATATTGAAAGCTTCTCTTCGGAAACCAAGGTACATAATTCAATAATAATAATATTGGTTTCAAATTTTGTCACAAGGGCAGCCATTTTGGGGGAGGGGATGATTAGATCCCTTCGACCCTAGAGTTTCACTGTTACTTAATTTATCGACCCCGAAAGGATGAAAGGCGGAATTTGAGCTTAGAAAGTAGCGGCAGATGAAATACCGTTAAGCATTTCGCCCGGCGTCCTGACGATTCTGCCAGATCGCCGCCTTAATAATAATAATAATAATAATAATAATAATAATAATAATAATAATATTTTAAAAGAATTGACGTAACTCTTCACAAAGGTAAACAGTCAAGACGAAGAGCGTGATTCGATTGTAAGATATTTTATTAGTTGAACGATATTTCAACAATACGTCTGTCTTTGTCAAGTTCAAAATAAGAAGTGATAAAAATTACCCTTTTTTTCAAAAGAAGCTCAGGTTTTGCTCCACATACATCTTCAGTGGCTTTCCAAACCTGATCATGCAACGGTTTCTTTTCAATTTCTGCAACTTGCTCTCTTTGAATTTCCTTCTCTTTTTCTTCTATTCCGTACTTGATCACCTATTCTTTAGTAATTTCTCTGGGCTGTTCCGTAAATTTTCTAGTAGGTTTTGTCTTCCCATCTGTATACACTCTTCCACAACAATTAAGCCTCTTCCAATATCGTTAACGCGTCGGAGAAAAGGCTTAGCGGTATTTCTTCCGGTTATTTTACATTCCGGCTTAAAATTCTGCTGAGATCAGATTTACCTTTCACCTTTTCTGAACCGATAAGTGTCAGTGAAGTACAGGGGTCGATGCAATCGATTAACTCTCTTCCCCTAAAACTACTGGCCTTTTGCTCAAAACATGATACAAGTAGTTTAACAATATGATAACCACTGCAAGTCTGCATGTGAGGATCCTTTTTGCCTTGTACCTTCAACTCTTTGACGGAGTCTTAGGGGCCAAAGTGACATGCAGAATGTCTTTCGAATTTTCAGACCTGGTGGTGCTCATCTCTCTCTAGATCTGACCATTATCGATTTCTTCCAGAAGAGGGAAAACCAGTCACACAGGAAGAAATATTTAGAGAAAAAAGAATCGATCCCAGCACAAGATTATGACTTTATTTTATCAATACCGAAAAGATGAACGGTTAAAAGATGAACGGGATTTGAGCTCGGAGTATAGCGAGTCGGAATATTTACCGTAAATCAATCTATTTGCCATTCTAGCGATTTTATTAATCGACCACCTTAAATATGTAGGATTATGTTCATTCGGATCAACATTCAACGCTATCGCCGTGATACATTTAGTCAATGAGAAGGTGCTAATTAACTACTGGGGTCAGTTTCATCGGATATACATCTTCAAAATGTGCGTGTTCGTGCCTAAAATACAAATTGTTATTATTAAGAATAAAAATAGAAATGAAAATTAATCACATCATTTTCTACTCATTTCTCAATTATATGCAACGCACCCTTTCTTATAAACACGTAATTTTGTAGCGATGGAAAAAAAAAGCTTAACAACAAAAACAGACGAACAGAGAAAGAAACAATAATTTTATGATTGAGTGAGAGATATGTCTCCGCAAAAATTTCACTATGAAAACTCAAATTCAAATTTAACGTCAAAATTTGTCATACTTTTTTTTCTCTTTCATTTGCTCAGGATTTGTTGTATATAAATTATCAATAACTTTATATATTTCAATTCGATACATTTTCTTCGGGTTTGCATGTTTTTTTTCTCTCCAGAATAAGGATGAATTCTCTATTCATGACTTTTTAAGTAAATCGATGTGACAAGCTGACATTTAAGCGATAGTTTAATGTAAAATTCATTGGATGTCAAGAACGGTGTGTATGTACGTACGTATGTATGTATGTATGTATGTATGTATGTATGTATGTATGTATGTATGTATGTATGTATGTATGCATGTATGTATGCATATATGTATGTATGTATGTATGTATGTATGTATGTATGCATGTATGTTTGTATGTATGCCAGCTATTCAATTTTATTTCAAGATTTCTTGCCAAAGAGAAGGAGCCGATTTCTAACCTAGATTCAGGGCTCCTTTATTAGAATTTCAACATCAACAGGGTATTCTTGCATGTATGTGTATATATGCGCGGTATTTGAAATCAGTGCATGTGCAGATTTGCATGCTTTGTTTTATGTATGTATTCTCATGCTTATAGTTGCATGTCCAAACATGCGCATATATTCCTAAATGATAAATCTTAACAAATTTTTAAAGTGATGTTTTGGATCTGTAGCCTTCGAATCAGCTTTCTCCTTTTTGGTTTTGAGAAGCCTAATTATATAAGTTTAATCTTGAAACCTGGGAAGAGTAACCGTAGATTACTTAATAGTTCAGCGTAGGCATTTTCTTTTTCGCTGTTTTTTAGCTTTATGTTAACATTCGCCGGGCAGCTGATTTCTACTACAGTACACAGTTTCTCTTCTCTGTCTCAAATCACTACGTCAGGTCTATTATGTTTACATTTTATTGAGGGTTTCACTAGGACATTTCACCAGTACTTTTTCTTGTATGAGTGGTTATGACCTCTACCATACTGTGGGTTCTTATTTCTTTAATCTCAGAGTTATCCTTCCGACGGATCTCATTAAACAGTGTCCTGGCTACAGCATCACATCTCATCGGTAGATAATACCGTGATGAAATTTTCGCTCAATTGCTTATAAAGTGGTTGATATCTTCGGTGTTAACTCCACAAAGTCTGCATCGGCCACCACATTTTGGTGTTTTTCCTGCGTCCCTTTTGTGCATCAGGTATTTGGTCGATATTTCCTGTTCCTGGATGCAAACACAAACTCCTCAAAGTGAGAGTTAGTAACCCGGTTGTTGGTCCATTATAGACAGCTTTGAATATCAATGTTACTACCATCCCGGAATTTCTTCTAATATATCCACGAATGGTCTTCTGAGGATATACGCTCATCCTTTCATCTGATGATAAGTTGCGGTAGAGTCTTTCAACTTCTTTGGGCATGTAATCAAGGTTATCAGACAAGGAATGCTGCTCAAGGAGCTACTTTCCAAGTCTCATGATGCTATCTGCCTTGCTTATGCAAACTTGGTCAAGGAATGCACTTCGAAACTCGGTGGTTAAAAGATGTTACTGAAAGGATATAATATGACATTCTAAGGCAGTCTGGATCGATGTTAAGTCCCTGATGCCTTGTTTTCGTTTTAGGCAGAGACGGTCTACGTCGCTGTTGATGTGGAAATTATGTGTGTTGGCTAGTCTCTTCCAGGTTTTCACATAAATGATTCGAAACTCATCAAGTGTCCAATCAAGTAGCCCAAGTATTGGTATGTGTAACGGTACTACAAACACATTGTTTTATTGAATGAAGAGAGTTCTGAGATCCATATTTTCTTTATCTGGCTGTAATATTCTTTATTGACATGTGTCTTGTTACAGTTACCAACGCAAGATATGTTTTCATCTACCTCTAGCTACCTGTAACATTCCTCAACAGATATAGAGGAAACAGTTAAATCATTGATGGAGATGTTACCAGTCTGATTTACAGTTTTCCCTCTTTTCATAACCATATAGCAACGTTTATCCTGACCAAACTCCAACCCTGTATCCTTTGAGAATGTTGTAACCAGGTCAAAGGCTCTTTTTCATCGCATGCATACTCTTCGCATACGATTTCAAGTCATCCACAAGGAAATAATGCGTAAGTTTGGTATTTCTGTTTCCTTGTGAACCAGTGAGATATCCTTCAGACTTCCTTAACATGAATGACAAGGGGTTTACAGAAAGTATAAACAGCATCACAGAGAGTCTGTCCCCTTGAAATATACCTCTGCGATACTATATTTTATCGGTGATAATACAATCACTTCATATCGGTGGTCCACGATGAAGTCAGGCCAGCTATGGCTTTGATTATGTTCACTGGAACTTTAATAAGTCGAAAAGCTTCTAGTATCCATGAGATTCAAAAGCTTTCTTGCAGTCCAGCCACATTGAATCTAGGTTCCTCCTATGCTCCCAAACCTCTGATATGGATTCTTCAAATCCAATCTATTAGTGGCACAGTGAAAATTTGTTAGAAATTCAAAACAATTCTCCATCTGAGATTCTTATGTGAATAGACGCACTCACGTGGGTGTATGCATCGACAGTTCAGCCAACACACCAACTCAACCACATATTTACAAAAACCGGGTAGGTCTTATCGCTTTGTTAGTGATTGGCTAGAACGCTTTTAAGAACTTAATTTAAGCTCAAAGAAAAAACATATTTGCATACACACAGACACACACACACACACACACACACACACACACACACACACACACGCACACACACACACACACACACACGATGGCTGCTGAAACGTTCCTGGCTTTGAGTAAAAGAAAATACAGGAGGATCAGTTAATTATGATTTTATTCAACATATTCCCCTCTCAGATTCACACACATATAGCAGCGATCCTTGAGTTTTTCTAAGCCGATGGAGGTGGAAACAGCACAGAAGTAAATTTAAGACATTTTGATTTAGAAAAAAATTAATAAAATGATAAAAAAATTTTTATATATAAAATATAAAATATTACCAACTTTGATGACGAATTTCATCTTATCAGTTTGTATCTTCTGTTTGGTGGTTAGAACATGTGTGGTTTTTCCGTAAAGTCTCCTTTAAATATAGTTTGTTTATAAATAATTTGGTATAGAATTCAAGGCATTAGAGAGAAAGAGAGGGTTGTAGTTGTCTATTGTCTAAAAGAATCTCTGTGGGTTCCTGCCGAGGGAGTGACTTAAGAGCATTTTTTTGAATGGGTTTTATGTCCGGCTTTGTGTGTGTGTGTGTGTGTGTGTGTGTGTGTGTGTGTGTGTGTGTGTGTGTGTGTGTGTGTGTGTGTGTGTGTGTGTGTGTGGTGTTGAATGTCCTTTCAATATGTTTGGAATCTGACCATTAACACGTGTCATTTTGACTACTTCTAGCGTGTAAAAAACTGCCTGTTGAAGGCAGTTTTCCCTTATGTTTAAATAAATGTTTAAATAAATGTACACTATTTTATATTGAGAATATGTTGTCTATTGACTTCTTATACATGCTAGGCCACTGGTAGTGAATTTTCAAAAAGAAGCTCACTACCCTATATATATATATATATATATATATATATATAATATATATATATATATATATATGTATATTTTACGTATATGTTTTTAGAAATTTTTAAAAGATTAGTTCGGCAGTCATTCATTTACTACCGACTGATACTGCGCTTGCGTGGTAAATTTGAAAAATTATAATGTATAACGAAGAGACACGTGTTAATTGTCTCTTAATTATATGTTAGTGTTATGGCGCGGTCACTGATGAAAAATTTCGCCTAGCAAATTATTTTATTTGCTAAAAAAAAATTTAGAAACCAATGTCTGACTGGATTAAAATAACAAGGTAAAAGTTTTTATTTTTCATTCCTTTTGAAGATTGCTCTTAAATGTGGTTTTGGTCGTTTTGACTACTTCTTCTAGCCTGTAAAAGACTGCCTGTTGAAGGCAGTTTTCTCTTGTGTTTAAATGTACACTTTTATATTGAGAATATGTTGTCTATTGACTTTTTATAAATGCTAGGCCACTGGTAGTGAATATTTAAAAAAGAAAAAAAAAGCTCACTACTCTCTCTCTCTCTCTCTCTCTCTCTCTCTCTCTCTCTATATATATATATATATATATATATATATATATATATATATATATATATATATATATATATATGCATACATATATGTATATATATTTATATATTTTATAATATATTATTATTAATGTCAGGAAATCAATATTAGAAAATTCATCAGAAAGATATATACGTGTGTAAAATAATTGTATTAGAAATATATATAAAAATGTATGTAAATATGTATAAGTATAAATATATAATAATAATAATAATAATAAATATGACAGTTTAAAAGTTTTGAATTTTAATTTATATTTCAAACAAACATCATTTTCCCATATTACTGCATAATTAAAAAAAAAAAAACTACCATTCGTTAAATTATACAAATTATACATTTGATATTTCTGAGGAGCAGAAGAGTTATCTATAAATGCTTATCAATATAGGATTCCATTATTCTATATTATCTAAGTCTATGAACTATATTTGGAATACAGGATCATATAATGGATTTTACACATATGGATTATTACTGAAGACCAACCAAGGAAGAATATATGGATAAAGTCTCATACTAAAGTGTACTTACCAAAATCAAAAGCAGTAATTTTTAATCATTAATTTATATTTCAAACAAATACCTTTTTATCACATTACTTCATATTTATAAAAAAACTACCATTCGATAAATTATACAAAATTCAACGTTTATATCTCTGAAGAGCAGAAGAGTTGTCTATAAATGCTTATCAATATAGGATTCCATTATTAGGACAGCATTTCTGTGAAACGATCGTAAGATGCTTTAAAACTTAATTCAAAACATTTAAACTGTCATATTTATTATTATCATATATTTATACTTATACATATATACATATATTTTTATATATTTTTTTAATACAACAATTATTTTACACACGTATATATCTTTCTGATGAATTTTCTAATACTGATTTCCTGACATTAATAATAATATATTATAAAATATATATAATCGCTCGTATTAAATACATAAATACTTTATTAGTATTAATACTTTGATACAATAGAGCACTCAATATAAATTCGTATATAATATTCTCATTGAATGTATTTATCGAAAGATTTATATATATTTATATATATGTATATATATGTATGTATATATATATATGTATATATGTATATATATATATGTATACATATCTGTATATATATATATATATATATATATATATATATATATATATATATACGTATATGTATATGCATGCATGCATACATACACACAGACACACAGACACGCACACGGACACGGACACACACACACACGCACACACACACACACACACACACACACACACACACACACACACACACACACACACACACACGACGAGCTTATTTCATCTTCCGTCTATTAAATTTACTCACAAGATTTTGTTCATCTCGGGGCTACAGTAGAAGACACTTGCCCAAGGTGCTTTGTGTGTGACTGAACCCGGAATCACGTGGTTGGGAAGCAAGTTTCTAATCACGCAACCACTGCCCCTGTCTATAAATATGTTTTCTGATGCAGTACGTATTGAAACAAAAGCGGTGTTTGCTCATTAGTAATTTATTAAGACGTCGACGTAAGCTTAATGTTTTGTCGTAGCATAATAGAGCGTATATAACTCGGATAACTTCATTACTTGTAATTTCACATTAAAAGTAAATTATTATAACAAACGTTCATATGAATTTATTAATATGACAGGAAGAAATTTTAAAGTTTACAATATGAAACAGAAAATAGCATTAATTTTTTTTGTTCGTGATGAAAAAGTAAGAATTTATGTTAGCGAAAATTAGAGAATTCGTTATTTAGTTAGAATTTGTGGTCAGACAAAAGAAATCAGCATTATTAAATATAAATATTACTAGATTGCGTTTAGTCAAATATATTGGTTTTTAGTCTCAGCTTAACCACAACCGGTCAGGTTTATAATGAAAATGATTCCAACCATTTTAGGATTACGTAGGACTACACCGTTTATCTTTTTCTAATATAAAACGGTAGGATGGGATAAGTATGAGGAATAACTGGCTGCTATTTCTAGCAGGTAGAACAAACTTGTTGGCTCAATTTACTCTCTTATGCTCTCCTTTCAAATATAAGAAGTCCTTATTCCTGATAACTTTGTTAGCGGTTCTTATTGACATTCGTTTCAAATGTTGCTACAAGGCCAGTAGTTTTAGGAGAAGGCGGGGGATAAGTCGATTACATCGACCTCAGTACTTAACTGGTACTTACTTATCGACTCCGAAAGGATAAAAGTTGACCTCGGCGGAGTCTGAACACTGAACGTAAAGACGTAAAATTTTGCCCGGTGTGCTTAACGATTCTACCAGCTCGTTACCATGGTTTGTCTTATTGACTAACAAATGTAAAATGTTAAAGTTTCACGTGGATATTGTTTGAGATTAGATGGAATAAATACAAAGAAAGATCTCGTTAGGGAAATCTGGATTTATCTTAATATGAGAAGTAATTATTGATGTTTGGAAGTGAGTAGGAAGATGCGTCATTAAGGAATCTGGAATCAAAGGTTTACGTATTTGCCACATGTGAGAATAGTTATCAGTAAATCTAGCAAGCGCCATATTTGTATTCGCTACAGCTGATAGGCTGGCTATTCAAGACCGCTTTTAACCATGTTGGTTTTTTTTCTCCTTTTTTCATATATGACTAAGTTAAAATAAAAGAAAAAAATCAGCTTCTGGTGCTGTAATTGGATGAAAAATATTTCTTTATGTATGGAGAATAGAGTTACTCCCACATAAATTTTGGGATTTGAGAGAGAGATAGATAGATAGATAGATAGATAGATAGATAGAGAGAGAGAGAGAGAGAGAAAGAGAGAGAGAGGGAGAGAGAGAGAGAGAGAGATAAAGAAAGAAGGGTGGAAACAGAATAAGAAAGAGTAAGAGGAAGAGAGAAAAGTAAAAGAAAGAATTTAAAAGGGAATAAAAAGAATGAGACAGGAAATGAGAATAAAATGGAAAGATAAAGCAGGAAAGAAAGAAAAAGAAAGAAGGAAGGAGAGAGATAGAGAGAATCCATTGCTTTCAAAGTTTTGCTATCTTCTGTAACAATTTCAGGTGGGGTTAATTTAAAGAGTTGGAGTTGTCGATGAAAATTTCTATAATGATGAAAATTTCTATAAAATCTTTAGCAGTCACTAAGAAATCATCGATCACAAAGAGTATTTGTATTGTGGAACAGTTTTGGTTACTTCCATATAGCTTATAGTGAGGAATTAGTGTTCAAAGAAGTCTGTAATAGACTCTTAGGTTTAAGTATAGGGTAAACTCAAACGTAAATGAAGTAGGATTAAAGAAATAAGCTTAAAAAAAATACGATTAAAGAAATAAGATTACAGTCTTGATTTGTTTTGTTAACTGATTCACGTGGTTTATAGAAATCGTTCTGGAAAATTCTTTTGTTTCATTACCAATCCCGTTCTTGTTAAATGGTAATTAGGAACTTATGTAAGCAAAACATTTGATTATATAACCATCGGAAATGCAGAGAGAATATATATGTTCTTCGAGCAAACTCTTAAAGGTAGTCTTGAATACACACAAACACAAGCACAAATACACACACACACACACACAAGATCGTACGCGCGCCATACACACAGGTGTATGTGTGTATGTGCGCGCGTGCGTTCTTGGCTTCAAATTTGTTCCCCGCCGCTTGGCAACTGGTGTTGGTTTGTTTACGCTCCCTTAACTTACCGGTTTGACAAAACTAGCCGATAGAATAAGTGCCATAGTTACCTCCGCCAAGGAAGGAGGTTATGTTTTTATCGGCACTGGTTTGTCCGTCTGTCCGACACTCAAAAAGTTGTGAACAGTATTTGATGAAACTTGCAGAAAAAGTTGGTAATGACACAAGGAACAGATGATGAAATCTTGGTAGTGATCCAGGAATTTTTATGGATTCTTGAAGGATTTTTCATTTGATATATCTACTTTACATGAAGTATTACAATGTTACGTTCCTTGATTATCTCCCTTGAAAACACCTTCATCGTTTGCACGTAACCTATTGTGGCGTTGCTGTTTCCAAAGTTTATTTTCGTTTCTCTATTAGTAATTTTACTCGCGTATCTATCTGAAAATGAACTGCTTGGAGGATGTCTGCGGAGGATGACATGAAAAGCTTTGACTATTGGGATCACTTCAAAAGGCTCAGGCTTTTCTCCCTCCACCGCCGCTGTGAGCTCTATATCATCTGTATGATGTGGAAATACCCCTTCAACATTGCCCATCTTTAAAATTCGTCCGAGGCTTGGCCTCCGTGTCATCCGTTCACTACAGAAATGTTCGTGTCGTATCACAACACTATGACAGATCTATTTCACTTCAATTGGCCCTGCTCTCTTCAACATCGTGCCAGACACACATAAATAGGAAAGTGACTTCACGGCATTCAAACGATCCTTAGATGATTACCCCCAGCAAATACCAGATAAACCACCCACACCCAGATATGTCTCTGAAAACAATAACCCTCTGCTTGAATGGGCTACGGTTCTCCAGAGCTGACATGTATCTCTTCCAGGTGGTGCTGTTAAATTAGAAATGGCCTGAGTCAACTTCGGCCGAAACTTATCTAAATAATCTAATCTATGCTGTAACATTTTATTCAAAGCATGACAACATGGGTAGAGGCTGATATCTTAACATTTCTGATGGTCTTAAGTATAAATAAAGATTTATATAGAGCTACATTCAGAGTATGTCTATAAGCTATTGTGTTTAGACCTGATTTCTATCCTCAAACTGTTCCGTTTTGTAGATGCAATTTTGTTTTATAAAACACTCCGAAATTAGAAAAATAAAAAAATCTGCAACAATCTCTGTCCCTTGAGTATCGGATAATGGATTTCCGACTGTGTAAAGAAATTGATTGTGGTGATCGTAGTTTTGACGGTGATTGTGGTGAAAGCAGAGACAGTGTTGATGATGACGATGGTCGAGATAAGTATGGGAGGAGGGTAAAATAATACATGTGGTTATAATGGCGACAGGAGCTGTGTGATGTGTGATGCTGAGGTGATAGTGGTGTTGATGATAGTATTGGTTGTGTGATGGTGGTATTGTAGTGGTTATACTGGTTGTGGTGGTGAAAGTGACTGTCAAGGTAACCGTCTTGATAATAACGTCGTGTATATGGATGGAAATGAGCTGCTTGGCAGAGGTGTGCGCTCTGAGAGTGCTTTTCCAGTTTAAAATGTGAATACTCGGGTCAGTTTGATCGACTAAGCCCTTCAAGACAGTAACCCAGTAAGATCGCAGTCCAATGACTGAATCAAGTGAAAGAATAGAAGTATATATGCATGAATAAAGGCACATAGGAAATATCTTTACTTCTTGGATGACTGACTAGGCTTTACGTTGTTACAAGTCTTGTCCTTATGAACAAAGTGATTAGATTTATTTGCAATGGAGTTAACCATGGTATTAAATATTTTATTTTTTTCTATTAGATTCCCATAACGACATCTAATGAAATCATTTCGGTTGATGCAGTGATAATTTTTTCGTTAAGTCAGTCGGAGAAATTTTATTACTATTACATGAAGTTAGAAGAATTTTATTTACAGTTCACCTGTTTATACCATCATTCAATTTTATTTTTCAGGAAGAATATTTGCGGTCCTGACAGCATACCGATATCGTGCAAATTTTCTTGCACTCTTGCTTATGTTTGCCAAATAGTACTCTCTTATTATCTCATGTTAAGTGTGATGACAGGAAATATATGGATTTTCATAGCTGTTATAAGTGGCTCAGCCATCGGTTTCTTCATTGTTCGACCTTGGTTCAAATGTTTTTTTTTGAAGCGAAGAATGATCACATTGAAAAAGCATTCAGCTACAGAAGAAAATACGAAAAATTTCGTTGATACAAAACAAATAGAAACACCATTTTAAGACGAAATATATATTGCATTTTTGTCTGTGCATAATACATTTAAGACATTGACTGATAAAGCTGAAAAACCTTTGGTTGTTAAATATTTTTCATACAAAACCTGGAGTATTTGTCACTAAAATTTTCACAAAAAATTTATTGTTGTTCAGATTACTTCTTTTCAGTATTAGAATATATGTTCAATATTTTAAGTTAAATTTTTAATAAAATATATGGATTAAGAAAACGAAAAGCTATTTGTGGTTGTTATTTGAGAAAAAGAAGCAGTATACAAAGAATATTGTGTAGGGATAAAATATTTACGTTTTGACTAATACACTGTGCAATGAATTTGCGAGACGAAAATTTTGTGGAAACCCGTCGTATGTATATACATGGTCTGATCTATAAGTATCCAAACAGTTGCCATAATAACGAAGCTAAAGCACGCAGAGTGAAGCCACTTGGTACAGATTGACCTTGAACTCTGCTGTGCATGCGCACTAAGTTTAACCTTCTAGCTCACAACCGCTGTTTACAGCAGTATTTAGAAGGAACGTGTGTGGCGTGTGATCGTCGCATTATTTATGACAGAGAAAGTTGAGCAAAATATCTGCATCAAATTTTGCCAAAACCTTGGTGATACCTGCTCAGAGGCCTACGCAAAGTTTTCATAAAGCTTTCATCGTTCTCGACTCAATGAAGGAGATCTTGTGCAACTGAAACCCGAGTGTCTTTTTGGTCAGCAGAAAGCAGTTTTGCCACAAACTTGGCAGACACGCACCTCATACCCAAATCTTCAGTAATAATGGACTGAACTAAACCGTAGTTAATCTGCACATCCTCTGATAACTCATGGATGACGTATCGACAATTTCCTCACACAGCTGCACGCACATCTGCAATGTTTTTCTCAGTTCTGTTGGTTACGGGTCTCCCAGAACGTTCGTCAATATCGACATTTTTTCGATTGTCTTGGAAACATATGAACCACTTGTACACTTGTGTGCGGCTCATACACACCTCTCCATACACTTTCTGCAACTTTGCGTTGGGATCTGAGGAGGCATCATCATAATAACTTTCTCTGCTATAATCAATGCGACGATCACACGCTACGCACGTTCCTTCGAAGCACTGCTATAAAATAAACAGCGAAAGTGAGCTAGAACGTTAAAACTTAGTGCACTTGCACAGCAGAGTTCAAAGTCAATCTGTGCCAAGCGCTTCACTCTGTGTGCTATAGCACTGTTACTATGGCAACAGTCCGGATACTTATTGATCATACATTATGTGTGTGTGTATACACACACACACACACACACACACACACACACACACGCACACACACACATATAGTGAATCCAAACAAAGAAGAAAAAACATCAAAAAACAACAACGCGGGTACGTGGTCTAAATAATGTATTATCAGACGCTTAGGAAAGGAAAGAAAGAGGATTAACATTTCGAGCAAAGCTCTTCTTCAGAAATAGAGGAAAGTCCAAAAGAAGAGAAGACGGAAGAAGAAAATCGCCAACGATTCACATGTGGTTACATTTTGAAATGACCGGAAGACCCAAGAATCAAGGTGTAGGAAGGTAGTAAGCTTCGAGCAGTCCGTAGAAGGTATAACAAAACTGCTTTCAGGAACAATAATGGCTTATTGACGTATAAGGTTGTAAATGTTTCTCATATCGAAGTTCGATAGGCTGAAAAAGTTATTTTATGTTCATAGTTAGAAACTGGGTTTGCTGTGTATCCGAATAAAAATCCAAATTTAGGGAATGGAATAGATAAAATTCAGGCTATATTTTTTTCTATCATATCTCCTGCGAGTTTACATGGGATCCTTTGACGACAATATAGCCTTCATCTGACTAAGGTATCTTTGGTCTGAAGAGTAGCTAGCGGAGTACTCCACGGTTGGGTAATTACTCCTTCCGAGGTTCTGCTAGCTAGGAAACATATGTAGCCTGGATTTTATCTACTCCATTCCCTAAATTTGGATCTATCTATCTATCTATCTATCTATCTATCTATCTATCTATCTATCTATCTATCTATCTATCTATCTATCTATCTATCTACCTACCTACCTACCTACCTGCCTGCCTGTCTGTCTGTCAGTCAGTCTATCTGTCTGTCTGTCAGTCAGTCTATCTGTCTATCTGTCTGTCTGTCTGTCAGTCAGTCTATCTGTCTGTCTGTCTGTCTGTCTATATATTATCGACCGTACATACTCAATGTATGTGTTTTGTTTGTTCACCAGTTCGCTACGGAATAGCGCTTGGGGAACGACACCCCTCATAACACTGGGTGTTAAAATACCTGAGAGTCATAGACAAGTTAGACAACTCGCCTCCGATTGAATGCAGGAATGATGGATACGGATATTTCATGTACCTGAATCAAACCGGAGACAAATCAAATCGCCAGTTTATGACTGTTTACAACACTAACGTTGCTTTTAATTCATTATTGAATTTCATCCTATGTCTGCATACTAGGAAAGATGTGTGTATGCATGTATGTATATTTGTGTATGTAAACATGTGTATGTATATGTTTAAATGCATGTTAATATGTGTTTAAAATATCTTTTCTTGCTTAGAACGCAAATTTATTTGATAAAGAAATGTATTATAACAGAACATGCGATAGGAATAAAACGAGAAGTCTAAAATGACAAAAGAGAGTTTGCACAGCTGAAGATTTACATATGCAGTCGCCATCGTTGTGAGAGAATCTACCATTCTCAGTTAATAAGTGATATTAGGTTGTCAAGAAAGTTCTTGCGGAATTTTTAATTTTGATTTTAAATGATGTATTTTAAAATTAATTTTCATTAAATTACAATGACTTTATATATCATTTTAAAGCCCGTTTTTCGCTCTATCTAATCGCGTAACTCTTTCGTTTTGAATAATTAGGCCAATTTTTTCGGAACGCTGAATATTACATGAACAAAAAGCAAATTCGCACAATTTTCTTAATCCAATTCAAGCTAGGCCGAAAAGTTGCTGAAACAGCTCGTGATATCAACGAAGCGTTTGGCCCAGGAACCAGTATTGAACGTACAGCACAATGGTGGTTCAAGAAATTTCGTAGCGGTGACGAGAGTCTTGAAGATGATAAGCGGTCGACCATCGGATGTTGACAACGATCGACTAAGAGCCTTAGTCGAAGCCAATCCACGCACAACTGTTCGAAAGCTTGCTTCTGAATTAGACGTAACGTATACGACAATTTCCAGCCACTTGAAAGAGATTGGAAAAACAAAATTACTTGAGAAATGGGTACTGCACGAATTGAACGACAACCAAAAAGAAAAAAAGCCAAAAAAAAACGCCGTTTTGAAGTGTCACATGATGTTACGTAACAAGAACGACCCGTTTCTCGATCGGATTGTGACTTGCGATGAAAATTGGATTCTTTACGACAACCGGCGACGCTCAGCTCAGTGGTTGGACGCCGACAAAGTTCCACAGCACTTCCCGAAGCCAAAGTTGCACCAAAAGAAAGTCATAGTGACTGTTTGGTGGTCTGCGGCCGGTCTCATCCATCACAGCTTTTTGCATCCAGGTGAAACCATTACGGAGAAGGACTGTCAGTAAATGGATGAAATGCATAAGAAACTCCGACAACAACAACCAGCATTGGTCAATAGAAAAGGACCAATTCTTTTCCACGGGCGACTCTGCAGAAGTTGAACGAATTGGGCTACGAAACTCTGCCTCATCCGCCATACTCACCAGACCTCTCACCTACTGACTACCACTTTTTCAAGCATCTCGACAACTTCCTGCGTGAGAAATGCTTCAAAAACCAAGACGATGCCAAGCACGCTTTCAACAACTTCATCGCCCCCAGAACGCAGGATTTTTACGTTACTGGCATAAATAAACTTGTTTCCCGTTGGCCAAGGTGTGTTGGTTCTGATGGTCTTTATTTCGATTAATAAAGTTTTGTTTGAGTCGAGATATGTGCATCTGAATTTAAAGGTTAAAAACCGCAAGAACTTTCTTGACAACCTAATAGAATAGTCATATTGTTAGTTATATGGTTACTGCTGCTATTACTATCGATACTGTTTTTGTTGCTACTGCTGCTGTTGTTGATCATATTGTTGCTTAGTTCTGGTACATCAGAAGTATAATCATAGGAGCTGCAGCTGTGAATAGATACGTGTGCGTGTGTACATGCATACACATACATATGTGTGTGTATGCATGAATGCATGAATGCATATATGCATATATGCATATATATATGTATGTATACACACACACACACACACACGCATACACACGCACACACACACGCACGCACACACACACACACACACACACACTCACACACACACACACACTCACACACACACACACACTCTACATTTTAAATTAATGTAATGATTGCATTGTTCAATTAAATGGTGTTGCATAAAGCGATCGTACTGCATTTCCTCGGGATATTCTTGTTACTTATTTTGATTTTAATCACCATACTTTGAAATTGTATATAGATATATATATGTGTGTATATATATATATATATATAAATTTATAAAACAATATAAGGATAAAAATCACGTTAATGATTTTTGTCAAATAGTCAGCATGCTATAAAAATTTATAGGCAATTAATGCATTAAATTAATAATAATGAACATATGTATATAATTATATGAAGGGAGCTAGGGCGAAAACGACCTATCCCCAGTATGCTTCCAGTGCTGATACTTTCATAACACTACAAAAAACTCCAGCTAAAAATATACTCATGGCTGAAAGCGGGCGAGTGAGAGAAAATTTAAAAGACCTCACGTTAATTGTGAATTGGTTCCACTTTCTGGATTAAAGCGAAAAATAATCCTTTTTCCTTCATCAACACAATACACGGTGGCGGGAATATAAGTCCAAATAATTGTATATACCCTCCAAAGCAAGTTCACACGTCTACAAGCACATATTTGCACGTATAGATCGAAATTGAAAGAAAGTCAATTTTAAATCCCCTCACCACATCCAACATGTATATAATAGGAATAGTCAAGCAGTAAATGCTCTTCCGGTCAGGATTAAAAATAATTATATTATTTTATTTAAATTATTTATTAATTCATAAAAGACTATAAGGAAAAAATCACTAACGTGATTTTTATCAAGTAATAAGCATGCTATAAACATTTATAGGCAATTAATACATTAATTAATAATAATGTACATATATATATACATACATACATACAGGCATACATACATACATATATATATATATATATATATATATATATATATATATATATATATATATATATATATATATATATATATATATATATATATATATATAATCATAAATATATAGGGATTAGCAGTATCCTGCTTCTCCAACATACTGAAAATTCAGAAATAGCAGCCAAAGAACTACTGATTCCAAAACTACAAATTTTTCTCTAATTGATAGCGATATTTATGGTACACACACAACAAAAAACAGAAGAGAAGAGTAAAAAAACAAACAAACCTGCCTTTAGTTAATTTGGTACGACGTTTCACGGTTAAGGGTATGAATTTCCCCATTCCGATCTTCAGCCAAATATTCTAATAAATTTGCCAATGTCTAAATAACTCACGTTAATTTTGACCATGCGACATCAAAAATATCGCTATCAATCAGAGAAAAATTTGTAGTTTTGGAATCAGTAGTTCTTTGGCTGCTATTTCTGAATTCTCAGTATGTTGGAGAAGCAGGATACTGCTAATCCCTATATATTTATGATTATAAATGGTTTTACCGATAAGGTTTTTTCATACTGAGCTACCCGGCAAAATTGTTAATTATTAATTTTATTACTAATTGACGATTCCCTGCCCTATATATCTATATTTTTAGTAATACCTCTAAGGTGGATAGCTAAACCGCAACAAGTCGTACGGGACTTCTTTCTATGCGGGACTATTTATGACACACACTGAATTAAATTCATTGGGGTGAGAGATATTAAACTCACTGGCCGATAAATTTCTTAATGTCTGCCTCACGTGGTCTTGATGTCGCATGGTCAAAATTAACGTGAGTTATTTAGACATTGGCAAATTTATTAGAATATTTGGCTGAAGATCGGAATGGGGAAATTCATACCCTTAACTGTGAAACATCGTACCAAATTAACTAAAGGCAGGTTTGTTTTTTTACTCTTCTCTTCTGTTTTTTGTTCTGTGTGTACCATAAATATCGCTATCAATTAGAGAAAAATTTGTAGTTTTAGAATCAGTAGTTCTTTGGCTGCTATTTCTGAATTCTCAGTATGTTGGAGAAGCAGGATACTGCTAATCCCTATACATTTATGATTATAAATGGTTTTACCGATAAGGTTTTTTCATACTGAGCTACCCGGCAAAATTGTTAATTGTTAATTTTATTACAGATTGGCGATTCCCTGCCCTATATATATCTATATATATAAAAATGAGAATGTGTGTCTGTCTGTCTGTCTGTCTGTCTGTCTGTGTGAATCCCTAAAACTCGAGAACTACGCAACCAATTTCATTCAAATTTTACACATGCCTTACTTAGGGTTCCAGTTGTGTTTTAGTCAAAAAAAATTATTAACTTCTTGCAGAGTTCGAGCACACGGCAACATAATATCTCCTCCACTATTTAAGTATTACGTGTCAAAAGTGAAACAAAAACATTCATGTCAAATACTTTCACTTTAAAAATGAAACTATTCCACTAACTGAAACAATCACATTTCGATACTGTAGTGACAGATACTTTCACAGAGAGAGAAAGAGAGAAAGAGAGAGACAGAAAGAGAGAGAGAGAGAGAGAGAGAGAGAGAGAGATGTATATGTATACATATACATGTATATGTACACCATTTCGATACTGTAATGACAGATACTTTCAGAGAGAGAGAGAGAGAGAAAGAGAGAAAGAGAGAGAGAAAGAGAGAGAGAGAGAAAGAGAGAGAGAGAAAGAGAGAGAGAGAGAGAGAGAGAGATGTATATGTATACATATAGATGTACACGTATATGTATATATATATAGATCTATACATACATGTATATGTATACATATGTGTAGATGTATATATATATATATAGATGTACATGTAATATGTACACATATATACATATATACATGCATACAGATATCTATACATATATACACCCATCACACACACATACACATGCACACAAACACACACATTAGTCATTTGTTTTCTTATCCAAAACTACGTCAAAAGTACTGAATGGATCTTTATGAAATTTGGAAATTATATTCTTTGCATAACGGCCATAACTCCCATGAAAATTCATATATTTTTGATGTTGATGAAATTTTAACCCGAACATAACAGATGAGCATTATTTAGAAAATGATGTCACACGTTATCGAGGCTACCACTCTTTCTGGATGTGCAAAAGGGGATGACGTCTTTATTCCAAGAATTCCTCTTACTCCATCAGGAGCAGACATTCCTTTTACATTCAGAAGACTACAATTCCCCCTTCGTGTGACTTTTGCCATGTCCATAAACAAATATCAGGGTCAAACACTGTCTGTAGCTGGTCTTCTCTTGGAAGAGCCCTGCTTCTCACATGGACAACTGTATGTTGGCTGCTCAAGAGTGAGCAGCAACAAAAAACCTATTTGTATATGCTCCACAAGGGAAAACAAGGAACATTGTTTACAATGAGGTGTTATAATCACAACAGCAAGAAAGTATGTACATGATCACCTTCTTTTACGAAACTTCATTGACTTTCATATATTTATATTGATATACATATATATACGTGTGTTTGGGTGCGTGTGTGTATATACATCTCTATATGTAAAGATGATGCGTAGTCTAGACGGCATTTTTAGATTTCATTATTCTCTTTAACCCGGGCAACGCCGGGTATTTCTGCTAGTATATATATATATATATATATATATATATATATACATACACACACACACACACACACACACACACACACACACACACACACACACACACACACACACACGTATATATATATATATATATATATATATATATATATATATATATATATATATAATGGAATAATTACTATGAAGCATTGTGTAGAATATATTGCATAAAGGATCACGGGCAAGGCCAAAACAATGCGAAGTAAATGCAAGGTAAATCACAAGGAAACAAATACCTGAATTTATGTAACTTTACTTAGTATTCAAAATTTGGGGTTATGACCCCATTTTCAAGAAATTGACGAATGCTTCCATCGTCAATTTCTTTATACAATACACACACACACACACATACACACACACAAACACACACACACACACACACACACACACACATACACACACACATGAATATTGAAGGTGGCCGTCAAATGACTGAAGCAAGTAAAAGAATAAAAGAAGATATATATATATATATATATATATATATATATATTCTCTCAGACAAAAACCACAGTAGCGTACCTGTTAGAGGTGTGTGTGTGTGTGTATGTCTTTGTATAAATATTATAAACAGAGAGATTTAGTGTACAAGTGATACATACATTTGACCGAATTTAACTTTGTCATTCATCCTTTCGGGGTCGATAGAAAGTACCAATTCAGGACAGTGGAATGGCAGAACTGTTAGAATACTGGACTGGAAACCTTGCAGTTTTTATTTCGGCTTCTTGCATTCTGACTTCAAATCCCGCCATGCCAACTTGGGTAGTAGACTTAATCTATCTGCTGGTTTAATATCAATACCTGGTCCTTCGACCACACTCTGTAACGAGCATTCGGTTCTGGTCACTGTTTCGAAGAAAACTTCCTCCCTCCTTCCCTCCTCCTTTCACCCCTTCCTTCTCTATCTCCTCCTGTCACCCATTCTTTCCTCTCTCCTACCAGTCCCGGTTGACTTGAGTGGGGTCATGGGTTCAGCATTCCTTCTTGACTAAGTGGTATACATAAATGGCAATTTCTGTCTGTCGATCTACCTGTTACCATCTTGCCGCCTACACCAGTAAACCAATCTTGACGAAACTTTGCATACATGTTAAACTAACATCCAGTTCAATTATAAGCTAATTGGATTTCAATGAAAGTCTATAATGGGCCCCCTAGGGGTGAGTGGACTATTATTTGATAAAAGGAGAAGGGTGCAAAGAGTGTTTGTTAGTATAAGGGAAATGTAGTAGCATAGTAAGTGTAACTGGTATCAGGAAAGGGGAGAACAGCGTTGGGTAAGCGACAAATATGGAATGGCAGTGGGATGAAAAACGTTAATACAGCTGTCATTCATGGATATACACGCGACACTGCTTACATACTTTCGTAAATACATAGATGCATACATCTATACACACACACACACACTCACTACACGCACACACACACACTCACTACACGCACACACACACACATACATACATGCATATACACACAACTAACTTTTAAAACGCCGAGGAAGGGGAAGAAAGGTGGATGTGAGGAATACCTAGCATTAAAGAGAGAGGAGATAGATGGATTTTCTGCTGTCCATCGCAAAGAAACACACGCACAGACACACAGACATACATAGATATATATACATACATACGTATATATATATACGTACATATGTCTACTATACGCCATTTAAAACTCGTGATTATCTGCATGTACGTTTGTAAATGTGTGAGCGTGCGTGTGTTACAGTGTGTGTGTGTGTGTGTGTGTGTGTGTGTGTGTGTGTGTGTGTGTGTGTGTGTGTGTGTAACGTTCTATAACTGTCTATCTGTCTACTTTTATAGGATCTTCCATGTTGCTGTCACGTATTGTGAAATTTAAAATTTACATTAAAATATTCAAATTTGGTATATTTAAATGATTTTCCACGTTAAATCCGATTTTGTTATTTATTTGTACCAGAAAAATTGCAGAAACATATTACTGAAGTTTAAAGTTTAAGATTCAGTTTTACTGAATCAGAAAACAGGATTTGGAAGCTAGCATTTTCTGCATGATAGCAGTCTATCAGAAAATGAAAGCAAAATCATATATGAGAAGGAATAAACAAAAATTTATAAAGACATTCTATTGCAAAAATTGCCCGGCAACGACGGGCTATTAAGCTGTTGTGTTGTTGGCACTCCGTCGCTTACGACGTCGAGGGTTCCAGTTGATCCGATCAACGGAACAGCCTGCTCGTGAAATTAACGTGCTAGTGGCTGAGCACTCCACAGACACGTGTACCCTTAAAGTAGTTCTCGGGGATATTCAGCGTGACACAGTGTGACAAGGCTGACCCTTTGAATTACAGGCACAACAGAAACAGGAAGTAAGAGTTAGAGAAAGTTGGCGTGAAAGAATACAGCAGGGTTCGCCACCATCCCCTGCCGGAGCCTCGTGGAGCTTTAGGTGTTTTCGCTCAATAAACACTCACAACATCCGGTCTGGGAATCGAAACCGCGATCCTAAGCACTGGGCTATTGCGCCTCCACAGCTATCAAGCTAATATATACATATACTACAAACAATTTTATATATATATTATCTACCAATATGATAAAATTTGAATTGATATACAAATAAATAGATAAATACATAAAATTGAATATTAAAGTATTTCCATTAAGCTAGACCCTAATTACTAAAGCATATTCTGTTTGACAACTGGAATTTATTCAGTTACGTATTTTTGTTATATATTTTTCATTTAAATTAAAGAAATATTTATACCACATGTTTAGCATTTATTATATAAGTTCAATATATAGTATGAGAATAAGTAGATAGATATATTGTGCATTGTTTTTTTTTTTGTTATTGACAGCGCTGAGGTTGATGTTTTAGTTTTAGGGAAGTCTTTTGAAAATTTTGGAGCTATTTTACAAATTTCAGAAAATTACATTTGAAACAATGATTTTCAAGAAAGATGTAATGAAGAAATAAAATTATAGTGAACAAAAAAATAAACCTTTTTCGCTCAAAGCTGACATTGAAATAAAAATATGTCTTATTATAGAAGGCTTGCGAGGTCAGAAGAGATAATACAGCAAAATCAATAGTTAGCGAATATAATATCAGTACCATTTTAGCGATAAACATGGTACCTTCTTTCCATGTCTCTAGAATTTTAGCAATAATATTTTATATTAACTATAATATTATATGCTTTATTTACCTGAATGAATTTATGATCTATTTTATTTTCATGGCTTCCACACACACGCGCACACACACACACACACACACACACACACACACACACACACACACACACACACACACACAGATAAACACACACATACATACGTAAAGAGAGACATTATCCTCCTCTGTTTCTCTCCTATACACACACATTTGTGCAAATAAAATACACTGATCACAAACTAAAATGACGGTCGAATTTTCAAAAACTTGCAGTAATGTAAACACCTGTCCTATTGGTAACATTATACATTAGCACCAAGCACTCTCTTCAGATGCTGTTCTTAACAACGTATTTGGCTGCCAATGTATACTAGGCGGGAGCTATGGGAATGGAGTTGACAATTGAATATTTGGCCTCTAGCGTGCTATGGGAATGGAGTTGACAATTGAATATTTGGCCTCTAGTGTGCATTTTCAACAGTCAACGAGTGCTTGTTTATTTGTGACAAGAATATGTTAATGTGTTTATTTTCGCATTCGTATTGCTTTCAGGTTAAATCGTCTATTTTTGTAAGGAATTCTGTATAGATTCGATGTTTTGTTTAATGTTTTCCTATCTTCTTTTGTTTTAGGTTGTGTAATGCAAGTGCATTGAAATTGGTTGTTGTTGTAAGTATATAGTGAGTCGTCGGGAAAGTGTCATTTGCATGGCCAATACAACAGTTATGGAGTTTACAATTATCACGTTTGTTATCAAATTTGTAAATCAATTTCATGGTTAGTTGTGCGTTCGCAGGCTTACACATTGTAGCTTATTATTGAAGCGGGGGACATTTTAAATTTTAATGCATTTGTAGTGTATTAATTAATGCTAGTATATAAATTGGTACAATGTATTTTGTGTTCTGTTATACTGGAATATTCATGAATTCGTTGTTGATTTGTGTTTGTTTTAATACGTAGATTTTTTATAATATTAGTACCATTTTAGCGATAAACATGATAGCTTCTTTCTCTGTCTCAAGAATTTTAGCATTCATTGTTTTTAGTATACGTATATATATTAGCTGAATAGCCTGTCGCTGCTGGGCAATTTTTTCAATAGAATGTCTTATATAAATTTTTGCTTATTCCATGTCAGACTATGCCTTCTCCGATAGATAGATCTCTTGATCAGGACAGATTTGTGCAATTTTCGCAAAAAAATCCTTTGAAAACTTCTTTTCCTTTTTAATAGTTTTTTTTGTGTAGCTCTTCCTGTTTTCCTTTTTAATAGATTTTTTATGTAGCTCTTCTTTTGTGGTGTAGAATCCAAATGCTCGCCAAAGAAGAGAATTTTTCTACCGATATCCTGTACATATTAGAACTTCACTGCTTCCATATAAACAAGAAAATAAAGAAAATCACATACTTATGTTTTTAATTTGACATGTTTAATGGGAAGCCGTTCCCCACTCTCTCTCCACATATACCTACATGCACACATACACACACACACACACACACACACACACACATATATATATACATATATATATATATATATATACATATATATATACATATATACATACACACACACACACACACACACACACACACACACACACACACACACACACACACACACACACACACACACACACATATATATATATATATATATATATATACATATATATATATATACATATATATATACATATATACATATACACACACACACACACACACACACACACATATATATATATATATATATATATATATATATATATATATATATATATGTATGTATCTAAATACACATATACACGTATGTAAATATTTGTGTGAATATAAATGTATGTGTGTATGTGTGTATATCTATCCTTCTCTATCTCCTCCTTTCACCCCTTTCTTCCTCCCTCCTACCAGTTTCGGTTGACTTGAGTGGGGTAATGGGTACTGCATTCCTTCTTGACCAAGTGGTATACATAAATGGCAATTTCTGTCTGTCGATCTACCTATTACCATCTTGCTGCCTACACCAGTAAACGAGTCTTGAAGAAAATTTGCATACGTGTTATCTATCTATCTATCTATCTATCTATCTATCTATCTATCTATCTATCTATCTATCTATCTATCTATCTATCCATATCTAGTTGTCCAATAAGTGTTCATGAGTTATAAACAAGCTCTCATATATTAGGTGTCAGAGTGGGTATACGTTTTCCATTTATTCTGCTATTGTGGATCGTCTCTCGAAATGTTTTTCAAAAGGAAATATCTTGAATTTTCTTTTCCAGCAAATTTATTAATGTTGGCTCTAGGGGATTTCCATGAATTCCGTTTGTCATTTTCCTTGCTTGTGTGTTCTGATGTGCTCGCATAAGAAATCGATGTAATTTTCTTCAGTTGGAATTGAAAGATTATGCCTCATATCAAGTTTTCTACTTGCATATCCGTTGACTATAAGTGTTTGTTTTAAATCTGTTTCGAGATGAAATTAGAAATTGAACAATATCTCAAAATAAAAACTGACGTAAATTGCCATGTTTGTTTTATTACACAACCAACTATCGAGGTGGATACGATATAAATCAATGTCCAAAATACAATTCACAATATCAGAAAGAAACGTAAATAATTTTATAAACATTTCCCTCAAATTAAACACATAACATTTCAGTATGAAAAGACACGAATAATAATCTTAGTATAAGATGACACAGTGATATTTATCGTAACATAACAATTAACGTCATGCATTGACAAGTTGTGGGAGGGATGAAAGCGATGCACTCAAAAGACAAGCAGGGATTAACTTTTTTCTGGCGGAGAACTTGTCTTAAAGATGTTAATATAATCTGTGCGCTAGCGAGAATTTTTATACTCGCACCTGTGCATACATACAAACATACATACATACGTACGTACATTTGTTTTGTTTTTTTGTTGGCACTCTGTCGTTTACGACGTCGAGGGTTCCAGTTGATCCGATCAACGGAACAGCCGGCTCGTGAAATTAACGTGCAAGTGGCTGAGCACTCCACAGACACGTGTACCATTCACATATTTCTCGGGGATATTCAGCGTGACACAATGTGACAAGGCTGACCCTTTGAATTACAGGCACAATAGAAACAGGAAGTAAGAGTGAGAGAAAGTTGTGGTAAAAGAGTGCAGCAGGGTTCACCACCATCCCCTGCCGGAGCCTCGTGGAGCTTTAGATGTTTTCGCTCAATAAACACTTACAACGCCCGGTCTGGGAATCGAAACCGCGATCCTCTGACCGCGAGTCCACTGCCCTAACCACTGGGCCATTGCGCCTCCACACGTAGGTACACCCACACACCCACACACATATAAAGAATTTATTGTGTTAAGGACGGAACAATGTGGGAAATTGCAAGGTAAATTGCAAGGAAAGAGGAAAAGAGAAACAAAACAAAGTTGCAGATTTACCTTTTAATTCTATATTTCGGGGTTATGACCCCTTCCTCAGGATATTTGGAGCAAGTGATGAATGGGAAAGTCATTGCACTGATAGTTTCGGGAGGAAGGAAGATATATATAAATTCACAAACACACACACACACACACACACACACACACACACACACACACACACACACACATATATATATATATGTGTATATATACATATACATACATACATACATACATATATATATATATAATTGAGATTCAGTTGCATTAGATACTTAAGTTGACTCATCAAGTCAGTCTGGTATTATCTGCAGAGCTCAAGGTGAATAAAATCAAGATATATATATATATATATATATATATATATATATATATATATATATATATATATATATATACGAACGGCTTCTGTCAGTTTCCGTGTACCATATCTACTCACCAGGCTTTGGTCGACCCGAGGCTATAATAGAAGACACGGGACTGGACCCGGAACTATGTGGTTGCTAGCAAGTTACTTACCACACAACCACATATATAGTTAAAATTTGCAAAAGAGAAAAGACGAAGACAGATGTAGGAACAACACGTAGGTTTATTTGTTTAACGCTCGAGAAGAATGGAAAAAGTCTTTTACTTTTCGAGTCTATGCTCTTTGACAGAAAGGATTAAAAGAAAAAAGAGGAGAGAGAATGAAAAAGAAGAACGGAAAGAGAAAAGATTTGTCGAGATTAACGGTTCAAAATGGTTAAATACAAGGAAAGAATAGGCTGAATGAAATAGAGATAATGATGGTGACGCAGTCAAACGCATGTGTTCTCGCCGCGCGTATGTATGTGAGAATGGTGAGTGTGAATGTGTATGTAAGAATGGGGGGGGGAGTGTGTGAGTATGTGGGGGTGAGCTGAAAAATATGTGGTTCTATTTGTGTGTGTGTGTGTGTGTAAGTGACCCAGTGCGTACATTATGTGGAGTGATATACGTTACATGTACTGGAATGTATGGGTGTGTGTGCGTATGGACCTGTGTACGTATGTCTGCGGTTATCATGTGTGTGTGCAAACACATTGACCTGGGTGTGTGTGTATGTGTTGTGTGCAGTAATGTGAATTTTGTGTGTATGTGTGTGCAGGCGCGTGTGGACGTATATATATACACACACACACACACACATATACATATATATATATAATTTCATCGTGTTGTTTTTTAAACAAACAAGTACATATGTGTGTGTGTGTGTGTCTGTATACATACATACACACATACGCATGTACACACACATACATGTACATATACACTGTGAATTACGAAAAATATTTAGCTTTCCGGCGATTTTTCTTTAATTTTTAATTAGATATGTTTTCTTTTCTTTCTACTTCAATGATATTTTTGAATCAATTGTCAGTTTAAGCTGATAAAGAACAACGAGTAAATGTATTGTGATAAAAATAGCGATAAATTTTCGAACGAGTAAGTCTTAATCTGGTATCAATGTATGAAGCCTAATTGAGAAATACTTAATCTTTTTAGTATTAATCATGAAACAAGGAGGTGAATTGAAGAAGGGTATTTTTGAATGAAAGGAAATACCTGAGAGACTGTGGAAAGCTTGTAGGGGCAATAAAGGCAGTTAACAAGATGTTCTTAGACCAATACGTGCAGCTACTACATTGCAAACTCTGTGGATTCCTAAGTATTTTTGCTGTTTGGAATGACTAGTGTAAATTGTGAAAGTTTCTTCAGATATCTTATCTTTTAGCTTTTACCTGTTTCATTCAGCAGACTGCAACCATGTCAAACGATGGCGGTGGGCAATCACAGACCCAGACACACACACACACACACACACACACACACACACACACACACACACACACACACACACACACACACACACACGCAGCACGCACACATACTCACACACAGGGATCCATGTTTGGAAGCAAGCTTCTAACCACACAACCACACCTGCGCCTATAAATGAAACGAAACCCAGATAAAACAATGTGGCTTCATTTCTCGTTTATCTTCTCATTTTGAGAAGCCATATTTGAAGAATGCTGCTTGATATTTTCTATTGTTGATTGATGTCATTACTTCTCAAATTTGAGAATCAATCTATATATTTCTAAAACTATTCATTTACTCCAATTGAAATTATTTACTAAACTTATTAAAAATACATACACATATAAATGGACACATTCATACATACATGCTTAAATACGTACATCCATACATGCATGCATACATATTCACGCACATATACACACACACGCAGGCACGCACGCACACACACACCCACACACACGCGCACACCCACCCACCTCCACACACGCACATGTATACACCTGCATTTAAAAGTACAGGAAGAAATATTTATAAACAAATTTGCAGCTATAATTCATTTACGATTCATGTAAATATAAATTAAAATACAAAATATATTTATATATTTAAAAAATTGACACACTGTACATAAAAAATTGCTACATAATATTTATGAAAAAATCAAAACGATGAAATGAAAGAAAAAGTTATTTTGTTATTTAATTTTAATACTGCTAATGGCGAGAAATATTTTGAACCTGATGAAGTAAGTACTCCGTTTGTTTTACAAAATAAACTAAGACCATCTATCTATTCTTTAAGCGCAAAAATCTGACGGAGCTCCGCCTTTAGGCTTTCATCTCTTACGAATACGAATGATTTCTTCCTGAGTCATGGATGCTCTTCCTTACAAGAACAACTTAAAAGTATAAACAACTTAAGAGCATATATTATCGTGTAACGTAAGAGAGGGGATGCCAAGTACGTCAAGTACGAGAAGGGATGCCTCTCGTACTTGACAAGAGAAAGGGGTTTCCTCTGTTCTATGCTCTCTCCATTTGCCCAGTCATTCACTGAGCATGCGTGTATATCATAAATATTTGTATGTATCAATGAATGTATGATAGATATATGTACATATACTGTGTGTCATTTTGGGCAAATGTCTTCTGCTATAGTCTTGGTCGACCAATAGCTTGTGAATAAAATTCGTTATAGGAAACTGCGTGGAAGCCCGTCGTATGCGTATATCAGTGTATACCTTTGAATTTGACCCGATCCGCAGCTTGACAACCAGTGTTGATTTGTTTACGTAACTTAGCGGTTCTGCAAGAACGTACGACAGAATATGTACCAGACTTTAAAAAAAAAGTACCAATGTTTATTCGCTTATCAAAACCCTTCTAGGTAGTACCCAGCAAGGCTGCAGTTCATGAACTGAAGCAAGTAAAATAGTAAGAAGCAGAATATCTTATTTGAAACAAAAATTATATATTATATATATATTCTATCTTTATGATAAATATTCATAATAATATAATTTTCTAATATCAGAATGATTTTAGATTTGATTCAGAGTTATCAAAGTTAAAAACAATCTAATACTCAGCCAAAAATTATCAAAGAATTCATTATTTATATTAAGACAAAAGAGTTAACTTTAAATTGCAAGTTCAAAAGATAATATATAAGCGAAAACTTATAGCGGATCGTTTCTGTTTGGCTGCCAATTTTCAATCTCTAATTTCTGTTCGAATTGATTTCATATTCGGTCTAATGATGTATATGCTAATCAATTCGTATGAAATACATTTTTTATGAAATTCATTTTCGCCATAAATCCATAAATAAAGAATTATAAGCTTTTAAAGTTTGAAAAGTTTGGGTAATTTTAGGCAAGCCTGTTTCCATAGTAACAAGCCAAACATGAGAACTCTTTTGTCTGTGGGAAAGCACGTGTTGACAAATATATTCGACTCTTTTAGGTGGTTGTACATATACTTACATGTACGAACGTATACATACATATATATACACATGTATAAAGTATTCGTATTGATGTGTACATATATATATATATTTGTATTTATGTGCTATCTGAGTGTATTCCACTGATGAAGGCAGAGCATTTCTTATGCAAAGCTAGAAATCCGGGGTCTGGAATTATCCAGTAATTTTTTGCTAGTTTATTTTGTCTCTGTCTTTTCTCCCGGTGCTGTATGAACATTTAATGTGGTTTTAGAGTCAAAGTCTGACTGCTATTTCAAGCATGGTGGTATTTCTTAGATACCCTAAAATATAATTTATACACACACACACACACACACACACACACACACACACACACACACACACACATATATATATATATATCAGCGATTAATTTGTAAGTGGTGTCGAATTTTACAATCTGTAAAATCTGTAAATAATAATGTTAATATTTTGTAAGCTTAAAGCTTATAAGCGATCACTGTGCATTGACTAAAGCAAATAGTCTAATATTAGGGCATATAAGCCCTCGACGGAAAAAAAGTAGAGTTCGCCTTACGTATGAAACTCGAACCCACACCTCTATACATTCGGACAATACATAGAGGTGTGGGTTCGAGTCCCATGCGTACGGCAAACCCTACTGCTTTCCGTCGAGGGCTTATATGCCCCAATATTAGACTATTTAATTTAGTCAATTCACGCTTATAAACTTTAAGCTTATAAATTATTATTATTATTATTTACACACACACACACACACACACACACACACACACACACACACACACACACACACACACACACACACACACATACGTTTCATTCTAGAACAACCTAGAAGAAAATGTATTTATCAACAGCTATATAAACTCACAGGAGTAGTTTGATAAATCCCAACGCACGAAACTCTTGAACCTTGAGTCACTCTGTTACTTCTGCTCTCTCTCTCTCTCTCTCTCTCTCTCTCTATATATATATATATATATATACAGAGAGAGAGAGAGAGAGGGGGAGGGAGAGGGAGAGTTTGAAAATAAATGATGAGTGCACATATTAGGTTTGGTAGCAGGATATGAATAAAGGAACACTATATTCACACAGTGAGAGAGAAAGAATCATACAGAGAGAAGTAGAGAGAATAAACGACAGAGTAGTTATGGGAGGAGTTATACAAATGATCAAATTATTTCTTTTGTTTTTTGTTTTGAATCAGATCTTGAAGTCCGTATAAAGCAATAAATAACACTCGTCTACAAGGTTTTTGGTGTTTAGGAAATAGACATAATTCCTATACAAAACCGGTCTCCTGAATCCAAATATAACATTCTTTTTGACCTATCAGATCGAGTTGTCAAGTTATTGAACATTCCTATAGTCACTACGTACGTGTGTACGTCCAGTAAGCAGTCTTCGTCACCTCATCCTAATTCTAAGTTTTTTTCTTTTTCAATACGTTTTAGATGTGGTGAACTAAGCAATAGAAAATGAGCAAAATGTCCTCTTCTTCTAGATGTGTTGCGTTAATTCTCCAAATGTGTTTTGTTATGTTTGTGGAGAATACACATTACCTGAAAATCAAAAAGCGTATACGACATATTTTGGGGTCAAGCTGCGCGACCAAGATAAATATTGGGCACCGCATAGTGTCTGCAAACAATGTACAGAACATTTGCGACAATAGACTAAAAGGACAAGTAAGAGTATGAGGTTTGCTATACTAGTGGTATGGCGGGAGCCCGATAATCACGTGGACGACTGCTGTTTTTGTAACCGAAATTTGAAGAGCATTAGCCGGAAAAATCGAGTAACGCTTGACTATCCTAACCTTGCCTCTGCTATTAGACAGGTTCCACACAGTGAAGAACTTCCTGTTCCTGTCTTCAATATCTTTCCCCAGAATACTTTACCCTCAACCAAAGAAGATTCATCACCTGATGATGACATCAGAGATCAAGACTTCTCAGTTGAGACTTTACCTCAGCTATTCTCTCAGGTAGAGCTGAATGATCTAGTTCGTGACTTGAATCTCCCAAAAACTTCTGCAGAATTGTTGGCTTCCCGACTGAAAGAGAAGAATCTTCCAGAGAATGGTGTCCGTATAACCTTTTATTGGAGTCGATATGAAGAGTTCCTTTCTTTCTTCACAAAAGAAGAGCTGGTTTACTGCAGAGATATCAGTGGGCTTCTTAAACTTGGCACTGAGGAATACAAAGCAGAGGAATGACATCTTTTCATAGACAACTCTGAGCGTAGTTTAAAATCTGTATTGTTGCACAACGGAAACGTGTATGACTCTGTCCCACTCAGCCACTCAACAACTCTAAAGGAAAAATATGGAGAAATTAAGTTGGTTTTAGAGAAGATACTGTATCATGATCATAAATAGGTCATCTGCGTTCACTTAAAGGTGGTGAATTTTCTCATAGGACAGCAATCTGGTTATACCAAATATCCACTATGTTAAGAAAGACTGGCCGCTTCGAACAAATATGGCTCATGTAGAGCTGCCAGTATATTGGAAGAACCTTTAATTGAGCGAGATAAGATCATTTACCCTCTTTGCACATCAAACTCGGTTTGATCAAGCAATTCGTCAAGGCTCTTGATAAAAATAGGGAGTGCTTCAAGTATATCTGAAATGTATTTCCGAACTTGACGATTGCAAAACATAAAGCAGGGATTTTTGATGAACCATAGATCCGTAAGCTCCTGAAGGACACAAATTTCGTGAAAACGATAAGCGAAAATGAAGCACCAGCTTGGCTAGCCTTTGCAGAAGTAGTGCAAAATTTCCTCGGGAAACACAAAGACCTTGTTACTAACTTCATATCAACTTTTCATGATATTGGCGCGAATATCAGCATCAAAATGCATTATCTTTTTAGTCATCTTGATCGTTTCCCTGAAAATCTCGGAGATGTTAGCGATGAACAAGGCGAACAATTCCATCAAGACTTCAAAGAGATGAAAACTCGGAACCAAGGAAGTTGGGACGCTGTGATGATGGCAGACTATTGCTGGTGTTTAAAACGAGATACTCCTGCTGCTTGTCATTCACGGTGCACAGATAAGCGTAAATTTATTCCTTGAGTTTTCTGCCAAAAATCTTTACCAATGTGCGTTTTCAATTTTGAATTTTTATTTGTACTTTGTTTTGTTTTGTATTACGTTCATTTTATTGATTCATATTATATGCCTCTTGTATGAATAAATTGCATACTATACCAGGTCTAGTCAGAAAACTAGATCAGATATAGAAAAACTGAAATTATGTTTGAATTTAGCAGGCGAAATCACTTAAGAATTCGTTGAAATATTCCAGGCACCAGACAAAATAAATGTTTTGTTGCCCAGCGTTATAACATGTAAATATTGGGCTGAAAAACCCTTTTGGATAGAAAATATCGAAGGCTTCCCGTGTGATATGAACCCACACCTTCTGTAGACACAACAGGTGTTCTACGGAGAGCAACCTTTCGACTTTTTCTATTCAATAAGGTTTCTCAATCTAACGTTTACATGCTATTAATTATAGATTTATATGTACTTCGAGATTCAATTCTAAAAAATTAATTATTTAACGTTCGCTTGAAAGTTTAGGAATTCTTATGACGTCAACAAATGAATAATTTGTTTTCTTTACTTTTATTTCAATATAATAATTACTTTTCTTTGAAAATTACTCAAATTTATTCAAGCTGAGTTATAATTATTACCATATTTCCTGATATTACGCCATGATGGCGAAAGTGTTCTTCCCACATTACTCATCATAACTATAATTTACAAAGAAAATTAATTGGCGTTATTGACTTAGGCGTGGCAGTGTGCTAAGAGATGTGCTTCCCAACGACATGGTTTCGGGTTCATCCCCCGCTACGTGTTACCTTTGGCAAGTGTCTTCTATCATATTCTCGGACCGACCAATGCCTTGTGAATGGAATTGGTACACGGAAACTGAAAGAAGACCGTCGAATATGTATATGTATCTATGTGTGCTCGTATTTGCGTTTGCGTTTTGTACTCAGCCACCTCCTGACAACCGGTGTTGGTTTGTTTACGTCTCCGTAAGTGAGCGGTTTGGCCAAAGAGCCGATAAATTAACTATGAGTAATACGGTCGATTTGTTCGGCTAAGCCCTTGAAGGCGATGACCCAGTATGACCGCAAACTAATGACAGAAGCAAGTGAAAGACAAAAGATATGGGAGATATGACTGAAAATAGAATTTTAAATATGAATTCCATCACATCATTCATTGCTCACTCTCAAGAATTGTCTTGGGTAACGCTGTGAATTACCTAGCATACGATCAAGCGTTCGTCTCCCATATTTTGGAAGTTTCTGGTATTTATTTATTATTGTTGGCACTCCGTCGCTTACGACGTCGAGGGTTCCAGTCGATCCGATCAACGGAACAGCCTGCTCGTGAAATTAACGTGAAAGTGACTGAGCAATCCACAGACACGTGTACCCTTAACATAGTTCTCGGGGATATTCAGCGTGACACAGTGTGACAAGGCTGGCCCTTTGTATTACAGGCACAGCAGAAACAGGAAGAAAGAGTGAGAGAAAGTTGTGGTGGAAAAGTACAGCAGGGTTCACCACCATCCCCTGCCGGAGCCTCGTGGAGCTTCAGGTGTTTTCGCTCAATAAATACTCACAACGCTCAGTTTGGGAATCGAAACCGCGATCCTATGACCGCGAGTTCGCTGCCCTAACCACTGGGCCATTGCGCCTCCCTATTTATTATAGAATATACAAAAAAAAGAAGAAAACTCATTTACATAAATTTTATTAAAATACCTTTCATCATTTACCTTTTGTGTGTTTCAATCATTAGACTGCATTCATGCTGGGGCATTTCTTGAAAAAGTTTAGTCGAACGAATCGACCCCAATGCTTATCAGCTTTTTTTAAAGACCTGGTACTTTTTCTACGGGTCCCTTTTGCACGCACGCACGCTCACGCACGCACGCACACACACACACATGCACACACATGCACACACATGCACACACACACACACACGCACACATGCACACACACTCCCACGCGCACGCACGCACGCGCGCGCACACACACACACACACACACACACACACACACACACACACACACACACACAAGCACACACACACACACACTCATTTATGTATCATTTTATGTCTGAAATACAAATACTGAAAATTCGATTGTTTTGAATAGAATAAAAGTATAATTTTCTAAAATTTTCACACTTCACTTGACAGATTTGCGTACACAGTACAAATTTAGTTCTCGCCTGAATGAACTTGAATAAAGTTGTAAGCTTTGGAACAAAATCGTCTAAACTCGCAATATTCAGATAACTGATTACAATGCTATATTTACTTTGTATCGTTTATCTTTTACTTGTTTCAGCCATTAGAGTGCGGCCATGCTGGGACACCACCTTGAAGAATTTCTTGTCGAACGAATCGTTCCCAATAATAATTTTTTTTGCAAATCCTGGTATTTATTCTATGGCTCTCTTTTGCCGAATCGTCTAATCGATCGCACCATCGCTCTCTCTCCTACCCCACACCAATCCCCTAACTGAGTCCCTTCTCCTCCTTTTCCACCCCTCACCCTACCCCTTCGTCGGAGGATCCTACGTTTCTTCCGTCGTCTCCAGCTAGATCCCACCACACACCCCAATTTCTCTAATCCACCCTTGTTCTCCTTTAAACGCGTCCGTAACCTACGCGATCTACTTGTCCGTAGCACCTTCTCCTCTTCTACACACACTCCCGACTCCGCCTGGAACAGCGTTACATTTTCAGTCTACAAACACAAACTTCTTTTGGACTCAACACAACCCCCTCCTCTCAACGACTGTCTCTACACCCACCTTAAAAAAGCAACTTTTAATTTAATTTTATTTTATTTCATCTTATTTTATCCTCTCCTATATCCATTTGCTTTTTTACACTGTTACCCTTTTTCGATTTTTATCGTTTTTCCGTCGAATTTTTTAGCTTTTTAAATTGTATTAATTTTTTAATAATTATATTAATTTCTATTTTATCCCTTTAATTAAAATTTATTTTATTTATTTTTATTTTTTGCCTTTTTTAATCTTGTATCTGTTATTTTGGGTATTTTTAATTCATTTTTTAATTTTTACTTCTTGTACCCTTCCCCCGTTCCCCCCTTTTTATCGATCTTATTTTAACCTCCCCGTTCTTCTAAACACCAAGTAAAGAACTAACACGCTTTGGGATCATGAATGCACCAAACCTCGCGTGTGTGTATGCTCACATTTTTGCTGATGCTTGTATGAGCGTGTGTACTCGTGCCAAGCAGCTTGCCCGAGGGAGTTTATACATCCATATCTGTTAACGCTTATTTTTAGTACTTTTCTCGCTGGATTATGTGTTCGTTTCTCTTTTTGTCTTCTGCAATTTTATTTTTGATCGTCTATATATATGAAGATATTCCCTCCGTCTGGCTGTTTTTCTCTCTACTAAACAGCAAATTACATTGTGGAACAGACATTTTAACGAGTTATTTTTATTTATTTATCACCTGACAAGATACAGCTGCACTACTGGATGCTCCTGAACCAGTTACTGAGTGTTCCACAAGAAGAAGCTATGTTAGATGTGTCGAAAGAATTGTCGTGATTAATAATAAATTCTCGTATATTCCATCTTCTGTCTTTCATTTGTTATATATATATATATATATATATATATATATATATATATATATATATATATATATATATATATATATGTATGTATGTATATATTTGAATGTTAGCATAAACTTGTGTTTATCCTTATGTTTCCTACATTTGTTCTGTAACTCATAAATAATCCTACTCACCAAAGACATCTATTTGACATCTATACAGAAAGTAGACTGGTTTATGAAAACTCTTCGTAGAGCTGTATGCATGACAGTAACAGTGGTACATCTACATGTACAAACAATTTCTACTTTAACTCGTACCCTAACGGTGGAGCTCTACTGAATTCAATACTTAACATGGAAAAACAATAAGGAATTTCACAGAAAAATACGCAAGTTCCCAGTAAACGACTAGAACTAGAACTCTTGCTACACAGAACTAATGACCTTATAAAGAAGATGAGGTGGGGGTGCTTACCATAGACCGTTTGCCTTTTCTCTATTTCGATCCTAAGATAAGTATACAGGGTGCTGCAGAAATATCTCCCACATCTGAAATTTGAGAAAAAGAAAAAGAAACAACATTTATGAAAAATTAATTTTACTGTTGTTTAAACAAAGGGTCACAGTTTTTGTTCATTAGCTAAATGAAAACATCATTGGCACTTCCATAAGTTCATTAGCAACATATAGGTGAAAGTTTAAAACGTGGGAGGTATTTCTGCCGCACCCTGTATACTGCATCGTATTCCATCTAACTTTGGACATAGTTAGCTGTATTTTGAGTACAATAAAGTGTTGCCTGAGGATCTGCTGTGATTGAGCGTCTATATGCATTTAGAAGATCCATCATAGGACTCCAAACGACCAAAACGAGGAAACAATGAAACGCGCGTAAGAACTTTAATATGAACCGTGTTCTTATTTTTCCTATGCATATCCACACACACACACACACACACACACACACACACATACACACACACACACACACACACACACACACACACATATATATATATATATGGGAGAATTTACGAAAAAAACAACAAGAGACGAGGACAGGTGGTGTAGACAACAAAAGGATGTATTAGTTTAACGCTCGGGAATACAGAAAGTCTTTAACGTTTCGAGCTACGCTATTCAACAGAAAGAATACGGAGAAAACAAGGAGAAAAACACGGAGAAAAAAAATTGAATGTTTTGGTCAGCGATTAATCATGACGACTCATGGCGTATATATATATATACGCGCACACACACGTCACACATACGCACACACACGTCACACATACGCACACACACGTCACACATACGCACACACACGTCACACATGCGCACACACACGTCACACATACGCACACACACTCGCGCGCTCGACGCTCGCATAAATCAGTCTTCCGTAAAGTGAAAGTACATTTCAGTGACAAGTTATTGGCTAATTTGAGGGTAGAGTAGAATACGCTTGCCAAAGTACAGCACAGAATAAAATGGAAACCAGAACCACGTGACTGTAAGGTGAACTTCTTAATTATACAACACGGAATTCACTCAAAGATAAGGCTATTACTTTGAATACGATATTGGTTGACAAAAAAAAAAAAAAGAATTCCCATAAAATGAATATGATTGTCTAATCCACAGGAATTACTCAATAGGGACAAGTCAATCAAGTCAGGGAGTATAATCTGTATATAGACATAAATACATAAAATTATCAACTTTCACACTACGCGTGCATTACTGCATTAATAAAATATTTTCTATTACACATATTTATCGCGTATTTTATTTTCCTTTTTTTTACGTCTACCACACATCATACATACGTATATAGAAAGATGCATAAATCTATCTATCTATCTATCTATCTATCTATCTATCTATCTCTCTATCTCTCTATCTATCTATCTATCTATCTATCTATCTATCTATCTACAGGGTGTTCGGGCTTAATTTGACAATATTTCTGTCTCCATTCTTCAGCAACAGCTTGATGTGTTGCTGAAAAGTCAAGGACGTTGGAGAGCTTAAATATTAAAGTTGCAGTTAGCTGACATGGAGGACTGGAAGCCATCTCGGTATTGGTAAAGGATTACCTGTATCATGATGATTCGCGCCGGTTATAAAAATCTCGACAACATGACTGCTGCTCAATGCTTTGTGAACATTCTAAAGGCTGTAAGACGTGACATGAACGACAGAGAGGGACGCAGCAAGCAATTTGACAGCGCGCAAACGCCGGAATTCATCTCCACATCTTTGAACAAGGACTTAGGTTCAATTAAGACGGTTTTGCGAAGCTGCTGGGTTAGAGAGAAATGCTGCTGGAAGGCCATATATGCAGCAGCAGGCTTCAGCTTCTTGCCACATTTCCAGAAAGAGTCAGCAGTGGTTGTCGGAAACTTCACCAGCTCCAAATTCTGGCCTCTTAACTCCCCAATTGTAATCAGCTGATTACTATGAGTGAGGCGCGGTTGAGAAAGACAACAGTAGCTTTGCCTGCAATATCATCATGTCCCAGTTGGAGGCAAAATCAAGGAAGTGTTTGAAGGTCTTCCCAGGGATAAAGTGAGGAGCGCGTGCGCCAGGTTCCGGAGCCTTCTTGTGGTTGTAGTGGAAGCTATTATCTCTCAGCCATGGCCTAGTTAATTTTTTTAAATAAGTTTATTTTATATTGTTTTTTCCAAACTGTCAAATTTAATTCGAACTCCCTGTATGTATGTATATATATATATATATATATATATGATCCAAGGAGTGGTGTAGGATGAAGGTTAGCTTCAAGCAAACCGTAGTAAGCATAAAAAAAATAACTTTCAAGCACAATACTTGTTTATTGAGATGGAAGGTTGTAAATTTTTTCTTAACGAAGTATGATAAATTGAAAAGAGTTCTTTATATTTCACAGTAGGCAACCAGGGTTGCTGAGTATGCAAATAAGAACACAAGAGTTAAGGAATGGAGTAGATAAAATCCAGGCTACCTATGTTTCATAGCGAGCGGAACCTCGGAAGTGATAAATATCCAAACGAGGTGTATACCGCAGGCTACTCTTCGGGCTAAGGATATCTTGATTAAATGGTAGTTTACATTATCGCAAGGAGGTACATGTTAAGATATGGAAGATTCAATCAGGATGTGCAGAGAACACAGTGAGAGCAGAGAATATAAATGTAGAGAGAAATTAGGATTAAAAAAAAGGAAAAAGAAAAAAGCATAAGGGAGTGAAAAGAATGAAGAATTCAAGTAAATTTGTCCAGTAGTATTCAATATGGCTATTTTGGCCAAGTCACAGAAATTAGCAAGGGGAGTGGTATTTGAAAAAATATATATAATGTGGAGGGGAGAGGGTATGGAAATATTTTTGGTCAAGTGGGAGGAAAAAGTATGCATGAAGAAAGCAAAATGGAATGAGCAAGAATCGTGGCGGCTACTACTAGTAATCAATTAAGGATTGTATATTGTGTGCGGTGAGCGTGTCTACAGTGTGAAGTGGTAGAGGTATATGTTGGCGTATGTACTTGTAAGTTTACAAAGGGGTAGAGGTAGGAGGGGAGTCAGGTGAAATAAGAGGAAAGATACAGAGAGAAATATATAATTGACAATAAAGAAATGAAGGGAAGAATAAGAGGAAAAAAACTTTTATAAATGGTAAGGAAAAATACAGAGAGAAGTATGTAAATGAGAAAAAGGAATTAAAGGGAAAATATAATGTTGTAGTATAGTGGTAGTGAGGGTAAGTAAGAAGGAAATTTATGAAGGTTAGGAGAAAAAGCGGGGTGAGGTTGTTGTTATTTGTATATTGAGAAAAGATTTAGTGATCGGTGTTTTCAGGTAAAAATTATAACGCTGCGTTCATTAAGACAATCCGTGGATTGCAAAATAGCTCAAACCTCGACTATGTAGAGATCACACTTGTTATAGTTGCTGTATGGTTTAGCGTGGGTAACTATAAACCACTTAGAAGTTGAATCAAGGTTTAGTTTATTGATAAGCTCAGTTGACGATGTACTGTTGGATTTTGCTTGGGACTTGAAACTGGAGTAGTGGTGGTTTGAAGGTTGTGCTGCATGAGCTGATGGGAAGTTGGTAACTGATACTGTACGCTTGTAAACGATGTTTTTTGTGAGATAGCAGTTATCTAAAGGACAAGAGTTTGGGCGTCTGAAGCTGCATAAGTTTGTAGAGTGTGTTCCGGATGGACCTGTGAGGGGATGCTTTTGTTGGAACTTGACGAATGAAACAAATGAGTAACATGTATATGTGTGTGCGTGCGTGTGCATGCGTGTGCGTGCGTGTGCGTGCGTGTGTGTATGTGTTTGTATGCACACATGTATATCTGGAGGCAAAACGCAATTTGTTTAATTTTCCACAATGGCTAGAGATGACATAGCAGAAAACAATGAAAGCAGACAAAAGAAAAAAAAAGAAAAACCGATGGCCAAAGGCTGAATAATTGAATACGAGATCATTCACGACTAAAACTGTGAACTAGTGAAGCTTTAGGGTCGACATATTAGACATTATTATCAGGTATTTTATTCATTTCCTGTCGTTCATCGTTCGTTCATTGTAAAAAAAAAGAATCTGAATGTTCTTGTATTTAACTCATAGGCATATCAAAAGAAAAAGAAAACTGAATAATTTCTCATTTTTTAAATATTATTTCTGTCCGTTATAAAATTCATTAGTTTTATTTTAATCACTTCAGCTGATGAAAATTTTCAGGATGTTGTATATTAAATAATAACCCTGTTTTAAACTCTCTCTCTCTTTCTCTCTCTCTTTCTCCCTCTCTTTCTCTCTCTCTTTCTTTCTCTCTCTCTCTCTTCCTTTCTCTCTCTATTTCTTTCTCTCTCTCTTTCTTTCTCTCTCTCTCTCTCTTGTGTCACGGCATATTCATGCTGTTGACGAATCATGGCTTCCTCCTCCTCCATTTATTTCTGTCTCCCGCAACATCACCCAGGTCTTTCTCGCTCTGCATGTTCATTCTCTTCTTCATCCAGTCGAACATCTTCATTCTCTGCCTTCCTCTCGCTCTCCTTCCCACCAGCTCAGTCTCCACTATGTAACGCTCCATTCCGTTATACTCTCCGAGAAAATGACTAATAAATCTCCACTGTCTCTCTCTGATAGTATCCATCAACTAACTGTCTCTTCACTTTCATCTTCTTCAACACTTCCACATTCGTCACCCACGAGATTCTAAGTATTTTTCTATAAAACAACATTTCTGCAGCTTTGAGACTCTTCTTCATGACTTTGCAAATCGTCCAAGACTCACATTCATACGTTAGTACCGACCAGATGTAGCACTTCAATAGTCATTTATTGACTTCCATTCCAGTTCTCTTTGCACAAAAATGCTCCTCATATCCATAAAAGTCTTCTTTGCTAATCCAATTCTGCACCTGATGTCCTTGTCTGACCTTCCACCTGATGTTATTCAACTTCCCAGATATATGAAATTATCCTTCTGCTCTATCCCAGTTCCATTCACCGTCAAGCGACAAGCGGGTACCTGTGCTTTCTTGGTACAGACCATTGAGAAGGTTTTCTGGCAGTTAATCGTCAATCCAAGTTTTCCATTCTCCTAAGTCACGACATTAATCAAACTCTGAAGCTTTGCTTCTGTGCCCGCAAACAAAGCCGTATCGTCTGCGTACCTCAGATTGTTATAATTCCTTTCCCCCAGTTGTAGCCCTGCAATTGTCTTGATCTTGCTTAGAGCTTTCTCACTATACAGGTTGAATAAATCAGGTGACAAAGTACAACCCTGCCGGACGCCTTTTTGAATGTCAATTCAGTCACCCAATTCTCTATGCACTCTGATGGCTGACTTCTGGTCTCAATACAAATTTCGAATCATTCTTGGATTTTTCCCATCAATCTCGAGTTCTTTCTTCCACCAACTCTTCTCACCAACTCTTCATGCTTGACACAGTCAAACGCCTTCACATGGTCAATAAAACAGATGTACAAGTCTTTTTGTTTCTCTATACCCTTTTCCATCAAAGTCCTCAAGTACAAAATTGCATTTCTCCTCTCCTTTCCTGTTCAATAGTCGAAATCTTCATCTGATAGGTTTCCCCTTATAGTACCTTTCACTCATTTCAACTCCACTCCCAAAATAATCTCTGTCACATGACTCATTAGGCTTATCATTCAGTCATTTTTTGCACTCGATTGTTCCATACTTTTTAGGCAAGGCGATGAAGATTGATTCCAGCATTTCTTCAGGAACATTGACCCCGAGTTATAAAAATGGTTCGCTATCTCTGTTAATTTTTCTGCTCCAAAACTCCCCAAAGCATTTACTAGTTCAAACGTGATGTTGTCATTTCCCACTTTTCATCTTGTCCATAGCCTGCTTGATTTCAGCTGCTGTAATCATATGGCCATCCATCGGCTTGCTTATCTCTGGTTTTTCTTTCCTTCCATCATCAGCGTAGAGACCTTTGATGTAATTGGTCCACCTTCTCTCGACAGACTCATCATCCATCAGAATTGTGCCCTCTTCATCTTAAGTACAGCCTGGCAGATTTTTCTTCCTCCTAAATGCAGCCTGTCTAACTTTTTCATGCATCATCTGTGCATCTTTCTTCTCCAACTCTTCAATCTCTTCACCACACCCCTCCAGATATTCTTCCTTTGCTTTCTCTGCACATCTTTCGAATCTCTTTGTTCAATTTTTTATACATCTCCGGGTTATTCTTTGCCAGTCTTCTCTCATCCCTCTAGTGTCTCTTGAGTCATCCACTTAGTTTTCGAAATTCTTTCAGTTTCTGGAAGCCATTCCTCTGCTGGCTTTATCAGTGTATTCTGCAGGAATTTCCGTTCATCTTTCTCCTCCGACTGTGGTCTTTCGTCATACTGATCCATGACGTTTTGGCAAAACCCTGTCCTGATATCGTTGTCTAATTTTAGCAGCTTTAACTGTCGTCGAGGTGCAGTCTTCTCCCGATAGAGTTTCTTTAATTTCAGTTTGATTTTTCCGCTAAGAAATACATGGTCAGTGTCACAATCGGCTCCTGGATACGTCCTGACTCTTTGCACTGAATTTCGAAAGCATTCATTGATCAAGATGAAATCAATCTGATTCCGGCAACTATGTCCAGAACTTTTCCAGGTTTACCGGTTTCTCAGATAAAGTTTGAAAAACGTGGTTGTTATGATCGAATCATTTTCCTTGTACCCCTTAACTAGCCTCTCACCTTGTTCATTCCTCTGTCTCAGACCAAATCCAACAGTTTCACCGTCTTTACTTTGCCCACATTTCGCATTGAAGTCTCCCATGATGATTTTGATATCATGTGATTTGCACTGCTGCGCTGCCTCATCCAATTGGTCGTAAAAATCATCTATCTCTACTGTTGGGTGTGGGAGCATAGCACTGGATCACTACTGTATCAACGGTTTATCTTGAAGTCGTACCAATATACTCTATCGGGGGTACAGCAGTAGCCAGCCAACCGTTTAGCTTTTTCTTGATCTAGAAACGTTCCAACTCCATGCCCATATTTGTCGCCTGTTCCTCCTGAATATAGAAACATGACCCCATCTGAGACAACTTTCCCTGCACCAGGCCATCTCACTTCACAAACACCCAGGATGTTAATGCTCAACCGTCTCATCCTCTTCAAAATATTATCCATTTTTCCACTCTGATACATTGTCCTTACATTCCATGTCGAGACAGATGTTGTTGCTGCAGTAGCATGATAACGATCGAGTATCTCCCGCAGCGAATAATAGTCCCTATCGAACGAGACCCTGTTTCCTGTGTCCTTCAGGTTGTTATTCCTTTTCTTGTTAGCAGACATTCCATGATCTATACACGGCAGAATACAAGGAGTGGGTTGCCATTACCTTCCCCTGCGCAATAGCACTTAACCAAATGAGCACCTACCGTTGTCCAAGAATGGATCATGCGCATACCTGCAGTGTCTTCAAACCGTTGGTCTCCATAAGACTCTTCCGCCTTGTTGATCATCCAACGCCCTGCTGCTGACGTCTTCACCGTTACCCTGACCCGGGAGGCTAGCAGCTACTACACCTTGCCCATGGATGACCTGCAGGCTATCGGAAGGAAGGAGCGACTTACACCTCCTTTTGCCAATCATTAATTGACACCGACGCCCATGTTTTAAACTATGCCGCTTGTAAATAATTGAATAATATTCGGTTATTTTATCTAATTTACTGTTATTTAATATCAATACGTTAACATAAATCAATATCTATTTCATAGATTCGTGAAAGAAGTGAATGGTATTGTTAAGAATATCAAATTATGCAATTTGTGATGGATGCTTACGAACTTAATCTTAACTCAAGAGAAATTAAATATACAGTTAAGACATACAGCGTATGATTGAAAAAGACACACACACACACACACACACACACACACACACACACACACACACACACACACACACACACACACACACACACACACACACATTCATACATGTAATTATCTGAGTACTAGGATATGTAACACATTGCCTAAATGCCAATCTTGAGAAATTAAATTCCTCAAAACTAGAAATGAGAAAGCTTATTCGAAGACTAGAGATTTGAACCATCACTGGAACTGTAAGGTTAACTTTTAAGTATGTATGCGCATGCCTATACATACAGATATGTGCATAACAATACCTACATAAAACTAAACATAACAAATCTGCACACGCACTGACACCAAATATTGCACATATACACACACATGCAAACATTTCCTGTTGATGTTGAAATTCCAATGAAAGAGCCCTTGCTCTATTGGTAAGAATTCTTGAAATATATATATATATATATATATATATATATATATATATATATATATATATATATATATATATATATATATACACACACACACACACACACACATATATATATATATATAACAAAGTAAAGTTGTAAGATACTACACGAGTGGAAATATATATGAAAGAAGGTTTGAAAATGCAATTTTAAAGATGTTAATTCACTTTACTGGTTTCACTTTTTTAGAAAAAGATTGTCAAAAGTAAAATATAAAACTTTATATAAGCTTTGTCGTGTTGAGTATAGGTTGTCACAAAAGTATTAAAATACAAATATACATTCTCTGATAATAATAAGAAAATGTTGAAAACAGTTTAAGTATTAAAATGCATATATAAAAATACATATATATATTCTCTGTTTTTTAAACATTTTCTATTATTATCAAAGAATATATATATGTATTTTTATATACGTATTTTAATATTTAAACTGTTTTTTACATTTTCTTATTATTATCAGATAATGTATATATGTATTTTAATACTTTTGTGACAACCTGTACTTAACACTACAAAGCTTATATAAAGGTTTATATTTTACTTTTGACAATCTTTTTCTAAAAATGTGAAACCGGTAAAATGAATAAACATCTTTAAAATTGCATTTTCAAACCTTCTTTCATATATATATATATATATATATATATATATATATATTTATGTGTATGTGTGCAAATACATTTGCATATATGTAAATCATAGATAGTAAGATGAAAAACAGGACAAGCAACATTTGAATAACATCACTCTTCCGCAAGTTTCAGTAATACGTTCTGAAAACACCGTTAGAGGCAGCAATGACTCATTTCATTGCCAACGATACATAGAAAAACAGTGCCCGAGCCGGTATCGTGATCAACCAGTGAGCTTGTTAAAAATATATATTAGTAACGGATGCAGTACTGAGAAGTAATATTTATTTTCACTAAAAGGTCAATGCTCTGTTAGAAGAAGCTATACTACGGCAGATACCATGAAAGGAACTCATATTGAGTTTTGGTGCAAAATGCTCCCTTGTGTATATCACTATATTTATAAGTATGTATGCTTACTGTTTAAAATTACTACAGACACGTATGAGTTTTTCTATAAAAGTTTCCTCTCCTGGAGCAACATGTCTACCTTCATGTGACCCACAACCGACTATGGAACATCACCTCTCCTCCCTAATCCTCACCGCAGCAAGTTACTGTGTCGGTTTTGCAGCAGACAGCTGATAAAGCCATCGTGTATCTTCCCTCTATGACTTCCTCGACTTCTTTTGCCTATTCTTTTTCCTGTTGTCACAACGTATTCAAGGTTTTGTCGTGTTCCACGACATCCAATGGACTTTTTCTATTCCCTTCTTGAGTTCTTTTCTCGTAATTTCTGCTCATCTAAGTCTATTTCTGTAGGATATCTTCTGCATTTGTTTAAAGAATTATGACTAGGCAGCATGGATATTATGACTAGACAGCCTTTGCAATTGTCTGTTGATGTTGCAGGTCATACAATCATATGTGAGAATGGCTTTCTTATTTATCTCACACTTATCGATAGCCATGTGTCCTATGTAATCTCTACGTCCCTTTTCTCACTCTTACCAATAGCAGTTTCTTTCACAACATGTGTAAAAGCATTGGTCCTATGTTTAGCCCTAGGTACCTTTTCCCCGCTCTTATCAATGGGCACTGTTTGGCCGTTTATATTTAATCTCACCAGAAGTAGCTTTGGCCTGTCCAATACTTGGCTTAATTTGCATGATGTTTATCTCATCTGATCTAATGATGTTTCCCAAATATTTAAATCTACTAACTTATTCCAAGGTTGTTCCATCAATCTTTATCTTGCAAAATAATGGAACTTCCTTAGTCATTGCCTGTTTTCTTTCGTTGTTTTCTTTTACTTATACAATTCAGGTTCATAATTTCACCCTCACCATTAATAGTAGTTTCAAAATTTTAGCAGAAATCCAGTAATTTCAGACGCAAGTTTTGTCGATTACAACAACCCGAATGCTCAATGCCGAAAGAGTAAAGATATAACTGACTTCAGCGGAATTTGAACTCAGAATGTAAAGAAATGGAAAAAATGCCACTAAGCATTTTGTCTGACGCACTATCAATATGTCAGCTCACCGCCTCACTCTCATCATAAATAATATCTTTTATCCTTTACTCGTTTCAGTCATTGAACTGCAGCCATACTGGGGCATCACCTTGAAGGGTTTAGTCGAAACAAATCTACCCCGGTACTTATTTTTTAGAGTGTCGTAGCTGTTGTATCACACACACACACACACACAAACACACACGCACGCATGCGCGTGAACACGCACACACACATACATATACGACGGGTTTCCACACAGTTTCCGAGTACTAAAGTCAATCACAAAGTATCGGTCAGTTCGGGGCTAAACTAGAAGACACTTTCCCAAGGTTGCGCACAGTGGGACTGAACCCGAAAAATGTGATTGGGGACCACCTTCAAGGGTTTACTCGAACAAATCGATCCCATTGCTTTCTTCAAAAGTCTGGTAGTTATTGTATCAGTCTCTGCTAAGTTACACGACCATATTCAAACACACATATATATACGACAGTCCACTAACTAATATTTATAGATCTTTTTTGTCATGTTGCTTTTAAAGAAAGCGTTGTCTGAATTAAGAATGATATTGGTTTCAAATTTTGGCACAAGGGCAGCAAAATTAGGGGAGGGATAAGTCGATTACATCGACCCCCAGGGATTAATTGATGCTTATTTTATTAGCCTTGAAACGAGGAAAAGCAAAGCCAAACTCGGTGGAATTTGAACTCAGAACGTAAAAAGAGACGAAGCGCCACTAAGCGTTTTTCCCGGCGTGTTAACGATTCTGCCCGCTCGCAGTCTTGCGTTACGGATGATATTGGTGATTTGTCCTTCTGTCTTCATGTCGCAAAGTCTTTTTCAGTGTAATGTAAATACATCTTTTGATGACACATCTTTATCGTACTTCTCACTTAGTCTCGCGTTTTCTTAGTACCAATTCTGACTGTTATTGTTTGTTGCTATAACATATGTAGAGCTCTTGTATTACAGTTGTTCTTTCAAGAATGTTTCTCTAGATGTAGACAACATTAACCAATAACTGTTATTTTACTCTCAAAATTTCCACGTACATACGAACACGCATGCACGCATCCGCGGGGGCACACACCTACACGCACGCACGCACGCACGCACGCACGCACGCACACAAACACACACACACACACACACACACACACACACACACACACACACACACACACACACACACACACACGTCACTTGATATCTTAGGCTAGATTCTGTTTCTGCATCACGATTTCTTTTTTCTTTATCTCTCTATTGAGCTCCTGCCATTTCCTGTCACTGGTCGGGTAATCAGGTTTTTTTTCCGCCTGAGTAAATCTATCGCATCTGACAACCGTTTCCCATATGCTACTTCTTTTTCAACTGTTGTTCATATATTCTCTGTTCTAAATTGCAGAACAATGAAAACTTTGCGAAGTCGCTGATGCGTAAAGCAGTGACTTATTTCCATGCTGTAATTTACCATAGAAGAAAAAGTGTCTCCAACTAACCCCGTGCCTCTAAGTTAAATGCACTGGTTAGCAGTAAATAACTATCTTTTGTGTTCAATCTCTCAGTAGATAACATGTTAAACCTTACATTCCGCTACAGAACCCCAAAATAGAGCGGGGCCTCCACGTGGTTATTCAACCTCCTAGAAATACCAGCCGATCGCGGGTGAAATTTTACACTTCGTTTTTGAAACTACCTGTTCAAGTTTTTAAAAAAATTTTTGATGTAGTCATGAGGGTTATAAGAAATTATTGATGAGCAACAACATTTGGTGATGACACTGGCGTCGATTAATCTCATCTCCTCACTGTTGTTGGCTTTGTACCTAAGTCAGAAACCAATACCCCATGAGACAAAAAGTTCCTGGCAATGGAAAGTATGATTTGTGATAAGTAGATTTTTAAATGTCACTATTTAATCAAGCTTAAAGAATACGAAGAACTGAAAGAGATCTTGAGTTTAGACAAGCTAGCATTTTAAAAAAGAAACTTTACGCAAATCGCAATCTGTTTTCAAAGGATATTAAGAATTAAAGATTTTTTTTGTCCATAAATCATTTGGATTTAACATCCAAATGATTAAGCAAACATAATAACGGGCAGTGCGGCACTAATAACAAAATCTCCTTAAAGATTTATTGCTCTAAGCAAAAACGAATTGGATAATAGTAAACTGTAATCTAAGTGCTTGTACGTCAGTATCTTATCCATCAACACATCTTTTTCACAGTTGAACGGTGTTATTAAAGTAGCAAGAAATTGCATTAACTTTGTCAAAATAAAAAAAAGAAAAAAAAGAAAAAGAAATGAGATTAGGTACTTTGAAAGATCTCGAAGCGGAATATGGTGATTCCATTGTCCATGATTATGAGAACACAAACCGCCATACTTAAGTGCTTTTATGAGTTGGAAGACCAAGTGAAAATCTTCATTTATATGAAAGGCATTTTTCACTGTGTAACTAAAGAGTCAATTAATTACATGGCAAGGTGAAAAAAAGAATATTGACAAGAAAAGAGTTGACGCACACCCCACCAATAGACGTGCCGTAGTGCGTCGGACTGTATGACACAAGGCTGTTAAATGCGATATTGGCTCCTGCTTTATTGTCTCCTTCGTAGTGAAATATTAACGATTTGTAAATACGGAGAATACAAGGAACGGTGTTAGCGTCGATTTGAAAGTACTTATGGTCCTTCAAGACCACTTGGTTGTTCTCGCGCTATGTCAACCGTCGACTTCGATACACGGAGTATCGCAGTGCAAGTCAGAAAACCCAGTAATTATACATGCGGCAGCAAAAGTCAACTGAGTGTTTTCTGCTCGGAGAAGATAGAAAAATTGAAGAAAAAAAAAAAAAAAGAAGAGTGAAAAGACCAGAATCATTAATAATAGCTGCTGTTACCCTTGTAGCACCCTTCGAAGTTCCAGAAATGATAGAGAAGATTGCCTCAACTTAGGCTTCATAAACAGAAGATGTAGGATATACTGTTTCCAGCGGTACGACACCACCCACTCGCAATGACGGGAGAGAAGGGAGGCTGGAGATGAGTAACAAATCTTTGTGGAGAAAGAATTAAAAAAAACGAAGAATAAATAGAAACAGGAGAGAAAGAAACCTGTGTAAAACATACAATTAAGACCCCGATCCACAGGATGACATGAAGTTCACGTCCTTAACATTGAACAACAAATCTTTCAGATCATAGTGGTGTGTGTATTAAACCGATAAGCATAACAATGTACTGTGCAAGGAAGAAGAAATGTAGTTGTTATACGAGAGATATGCAAACGATAATATGTTGGTGAAGACTACATCGACAATTTACTATAGCATAATGTTGAGACATCCTGTAGGTCGTTGACTTCGTTTCAACATGGGCATTTCCACAAGCTATTCAGCTCTAGAAGTACCATTTTCTATTATGAGAAGTCGTCAGCAAGCAGAAATAAGGCAAGAAAAAGTGTGAAGAGAAAGCCATCCATTCCACACAAATCGCATCGAAATTCGTGAATGTTCGCACAATAATAGAACTCACGAAAGACTTAACGGGTATACGTTATCATTTCAATATATGTATGTATGTATGTATGTATGTATGTATGTATCTAACTGTCTGTCTGTCGATCTGTCTGTCTGTCTGTCTGTCTGTCTGTCTGTCTGTCTGTCTCTCTCTGTCTCTCTCTCTCTCTCTCTCTCTCTCTCTCTCTCTCTCTCTCTCTCTATCTATCTATCTATCTATCTATCTCTAAAAGGCCGGGCGGAGGTGGCTAATGTGTATATCGCATCAGTCATCGATTACCGCCTGACCGTCGTGCCTTGTCCCGATGCCACCATCACGAAACTAGAACGCATACTTTTCAGCTTTCTGTGGAAGGATGGCGTTCCGATGGTGAGGCGATCCATTTGCTGTCAACAACCGTTACGTGGAGGACTGGGGATGCCGTGGTTAATGATGCGCAGACATGCGCTGAGACTGCGGCATCTCTGGAACTTCATTGACGACGGTGAACAGGTGTGGGCGCCGTTTGTGAGGCACGCCTTCCCGCAGCTCGTCTCACTCACCGAACTGCAAACATGGATCAGGAAGAGACCGAAACTGGGCGAATGGCACCGCGAGTGTCGCCAAGCTCTACAACAGCTCTGCCGTCCGGGATCAAACTTGTGCAACTTCCAAACGACCAATGCGTTCTATAGAGGACTAGTGGAGGGGAGGTCTGACGACACTCTCGGGGCAAACCTGGGTGTCGACGAGAAATTCTTAACCCGCCTTTTCAAGACGACGTTCGGGCCGGGGCCTATGGATAATTTCCAGAGATCCCTGGCTTGGCAATGCTATCGAGACGCACTACCAGTTCGAGAGAAGATCTACAGACACGGTTCGAAAACCACCGGACCGACCTGCCCGAGATGCGGTCAGAGCGACGAAACCGTTCTGCACGCACTCGTGCAGTGTCCAGATATTTCAGAGCTGTGGACCTTCGTCGAACGGCTGTTGTCGCGTGTGGGACGAGCCCACTTATCAGCCGAGTCTATCGTGAATATTGTTCCGCCACCTTCCTTTAAACGGGAAGGAAAAACGGTTTTTGTAACACTGATAGCTATGGCAAAAGAATGCGTGTGGTGGACGCGTTTGAAAGGTCTACAAACAAACACTTTCCTCTCTGGTCAATCCCTCGTCAACTTTTTCAAGTACCACTTGAAAAGGAGGATGAGGATAGAGAGGAAGGTGTTGTCGAATGAAAGTTTCAATAAAAAATGGGTAAATGTGGCAAGAATGGTAAGAATGAAAGACGACACCATTTTAAGCATAGACTTGTAACAAAAAGAGACAAAAAGAGAGAAGGTACTTACTTTCATGTACCTTTAAAAAAAAAAGCCTGAGGTGACCGTGGTCTTTTCCGTAGGCTTTTCTCTCCACGGATAAACCTAATCTGTTCCCCGTTTTTTTACATCGACTGTGATACACGATCCCTATTGATCGCCCCCCCCCACGTTTTTTTTTCCCGCGATCCCTTTTGATCCAAATCATCCCCCCCCCAAAGCTCTACTTTGTAATTTGTCCATTTTCTGTATTTAGCCCTGTGTGGCTATAATAAAAAGATATCTATCTATCTATCTATCTATCTATCTATCTATCTATCTATCTATCTATCTATCTATCTCTATGAACGGACGGTAGACGTGTCGGCTCCGTAAGTTTTGCCTTTTTCATGTTTTAAAAAGTTTGTTTGTAAAGTTTATTTTATATACAAAGTTGTATAACAACTTGTAGACTCTCTGGTGCAAGTTTTTTGCGACGGAAATCTGCCCTGTGTGGCACATTTCCAGGATATAAAAACCAATTTCGGCTTTCTAGCCATTTTTTTTTTGAGACGATGGCGTCTTGTAGCCATGAAAATCTTTGTGACACGAACGCTGCATTTTGCAGTGTTTCGTTCGAAAAAGAATTTCCTAGTCTTCCTTCCTCACAGTTAAACGAGAGAATGGCGAAAAAGAAAAAAGAATTTACATACACAAATTCAAGTGTTAACACCGCCACCACCACCACCACCAACAACAAAAACAAAACTGTAACCAAGGTTACAAAACAGAACATAGACAATGTCTCCAAAGAATCTGACGTCAGCACCAATTCTGGTGACATCATTACCACCACCACCACCAACAACGACAACAACAACAACAACAGCAGCAGCAGCAGCAACAGTTCAACTCAACCTTTGCTCTCTTCACCAGCAGCAAGCGAAAGAGAGGAAGGAAAAAGCCACAACACCACTGACAAATACCACATCTGCCGCCAATACCAGTGCCAGCACCAGCAACAACAATAACAAAAACAAAAACTTTGCTGAAGCTTTGAAGCAAAGTGAAACTGTTGTGTCCTACACGACAAAGGAGATTATAGAAACGAGAAAATTAATCACCAAAGAAAGCGGTGAAGTACACTTAAACATACCACAACACATATTAGAGGAAACAAGTAGAAAAACAATAATATATAAAATAATAAACACTAAAAATAGAAGGCCGGAACAGGCCAGTATAGACAAAATTCAAAAATGTTTGCAATCAATATGGGATAAAAAAACATATATTACTTGGTATAGATTTGCACAGGTACAGGTGATTTTTCGAAATGAAGAGTTGGCGAAGACGTATTCAACGCTAACTCTTCACACACCTGAAATAACAATGTTACCCAGTTACCTTGGCCAAAAGGTAACAAAGGTAACAATAAAGCACGCACCTCCAACAATCGACAAACTATGGTTGATATCGGCCATATGTGTTGATATGGACAATATTAACATACTGAAAATATACGTTGGAGAAAGCAATTGGACCGGAAAAAGCATACAAATCTTGTTCCACACAAACGAACAAGAAATCAAAAAAATCCCACCATACATCCGTTTGGCAACAAACCAAAAGTTGCATATAGTAGTAGAGGGCAGGCGGCCTCGCTGTTACTTATGCGACAGCGAGGCACACCTTAAAAAGGAGTGTCCGACTGCCCGAAAAACACAACAGCAACAACAAGAACTAACTAAACACACAAAAAAAGCCTTGCTGCCCACACCGCCATCCACACAAAAAAACAATAAAAGCAACATCAACAACATCAACGAAAGAAAATACAACAAAAACTACAAAATTAACAAACAAAGAAGACGAAAAAAGAAAAGACAATACAAAAACTGATACCCCTTCCCCCACATCACTTACACCACAACCAAAAATTCAACAACCAACAAAAACAAAAACAACAATACAACCACTTACACAAGCAAACACAGAAGCATACAACATGCCCCTACCTCCTTCCGATTTCTCAGAGTTTTCATCTGAAGACGAGTCAAGTACTGAGGAATGGAGAATAGCCCAAAAAGGAAGGAGGAAGAGGAGCAAAAAAAGAAAAACAAACAACAACAAAGCAGGGAGATTCACATATCCCGAAAACACTCCCAACTCCTACACGATAAACATCAATGATAACACACCAAAAACAATGCTAACAGCAATAGACACTACAAACACAGAGTTGATGAATTACATCAACTCTAAAACAAACATCACAAATAACGACATCAAAACAGACAACCACCCACGCACAACACCGCCAAAACACATTAAAATTTATCATGTAACACCAGCATTACACAACACAATAAAATCCCTCTACCCCAACTCGGTAGGGGGATTCCAGAAATATTTGTGCAAGGAGGAAACAAAACTTTCGAACGGTAAGTAACTTTTTGTTCTTTTGTTTTGTGCTTTAAAGCACACGTATAAATAGAATCATGGTGAAGATTGGTTGTGTGAATGTGCGTGGCTAGGGTCCCCTTGGAAACAAGGGTACCTCTTAAATGACATCAAGTCACACAATTTGGATATCATAGCCATTAGTGAGACCAGACTCCATGAACCGCGGGCCCTAAAGTCCATGTTTGGCGGACAGTTTAACATTTATTTTTCTCCCTGTCTGCCGAGGATGGGCGGTAGTGGCACGGCGGTTCTTTTTCGCAAGAGTCTGGATCTCCAAGTAAAGACGATATTTACGGACCCGGAGGGTAGACTGGTTGTCCTAGATGTGGACGGCAGCGATGGAGGTGCTTTTCGGTTGCTGGCAGTTTATGTGCCTCCTTTAACAGGTTGGTCAGACTTCTTTCGACGTCTAGAAGTATTCCTGGGAACGTCTCGTCCCTTACTTTTAGTGGGGGATTGGAATGCTACCTTGGACACGCATCTAGACTACGTGGGGAGTGACAAAACTAGAAGGGGATGCAAAGGCTTCATAGACCTGCTCAGACGCTTCCAATTGTCTGACAGGTACCGACTCGATCACCCAAATGTGCCAACGTGGACTTGGAGCAACCGCATTGGGTCGTCGAGATCGTATCTAGATAGGATAGTGTGTAGGACAAGAGATAGAGATAGTTTAGGATGTCCACAGTTCCACATAGTCAGCTATACAGATCACAAACTTGTGACGTGTACGCTAGACTTAGATAAGGCACGTAGGCAGGGTCCCGGTTACTGGAAACTAAACGCGTCTTTTCCGTCGAGACAGGTTTTCAGAGACCGGATTAGCACGTTAGTAAAGAGGGCTTTGACGGGAGCCATCGTCAGCAACAAATGGTGGTTTGCCCTCAAGAGAGCAGTAAGGGCGGAAGCAATAAGGTATAGCAGGGCACTAGCTGTAGAGAGGAACAGAGTAGAGGGGGAGCTAGTGATAAAGTTAGAAGAGGCATTGCGAAGTGGCATCGCATCCAACGTTTTAGTGGCGAGGTTGGCCCTCGACCAACACTTCAATGCTAAACACGAAGGGTGTGCTGTCAGGGCAAGGATGCGTGCTCTGAGGAATGAGGGTGTTGGAGCCGCACGAGAGGTCCGGGTGGCGGAGGCGCAGCGGGGTAACAGAGCCACCATCCGGTCTCTGGTAGATGAACAGGGGCGCGAATTGCTCGAGCCGAGCAAGATGTGCGAGGCGTTTCAACGGCATTTTACCCGACTGTTCGGGAGGAGTGGCGAGCGAGAAGGCAGGGTGGACTTTAGTGCCTACCTGCACAGCTTGCCACGACTCTCGGCAAGAGAGGCGGAGTGCTGCGAAGGGGTCATCACGGCGGAGGAGGTGAGGGACGCGATGGCGGGTTGCTCGACGGACAAATCTCCGGGTTTGGATGGTCTGCCCTACGAGCTTTACTACTGTATGCCAGACTTGTTTGGAGACGTCTTGGCGGCCGTGTACTGCAACTGGCAGCAGAGCGGGAGCATTCCCGGTTTTGTGAGCCGAGGAGCGGTAACGCTGCTGAAGAAAGATCCAAACAAGAGGGACGCCATAGATAACTTTAGGCCCATCACTCTGCTCAATGCAGACTTGAAAATTTTGGCCAAGGTGTTAGCCAAGCGGTTGGCGCTTGTCATCGAGAAACTGGTCGGCACGGAGCAGACGTGCGCCGTGCCGGACCGGAGCATCCATGACAACCTCCATCTGATGCGCTACATCATAGAGAGGGTAGTTAAGGAACCTGGCATGGGTGGGGCCCTGATCAATTTGGATCAATCCAAAACTTTCGATAGGGTAGACCATCGATACTTGGAGGCCGTCCTCGAAGTGGCCGGCATCGGTACCGTTTTCCGCGGCTGGATGGCTGCCTTGTACACAGGCATCCGTTCGGTTGTTCGCATCAATGGACGTCTATCGGGACCCTTCGACATTGCACGTTCGGTTCGTCAGGGATGCCCCCTGTCGCCGCTCCTGTACGTATTGACTCTCGAGCCACTACTGCGGAAGCTGGCGACGCTGAGGGGCATCCCGCGAGAACTGGGGTGCGGGACGAGCGTGTCGGCATACGCAGACGACGTCACCGTCATAGCGTCTAGCCACGAGCACATCGAGCTTGTCGGCGGGACGCTGAAAGACTACGAAGCGGTGACGGGAGCGAAAATCAACCGGGATAAGTCGGTGGGTTTGCTGCTCGGCACCTGGAGGAGCAAGCCCATACCGTCCGGCAGCGCCTCAGTAGTGGGACGCTGGACGGACGGTCCGGTCAAGTTGCTCGGAGTCTGGTTCGGTCCGGACCTGCAAACGGAGAAGAACTGGGACGAGATAACGAGTAGGGTGGCCACTCTCTGCCGGCAATGGTTCGAGAAGAAGTTGTCCCTAAAAGGTCGGGCGGAGGTGGCGAACGCGTACATTGCGTCCGTCATCGAATACCGCCTGACCGTCGTGCCTTGTCCCGATCGCGCCATCACCGAAATGGAGCGCATCCTCTTCCGCTTTTTGTGGAAAGGAAGCGTTCCGATGGTGAGGCGATCCGTTTGTTGCCAACACCCGCTGAAAGGAGGGCTGGGCATGCCGTGGTTGATGATGCGCAAACATGCGCTGAGACTGCGACATCTCCGGCTCTACGTAGACGACGGTGAGCAGGTGCGGTCGCCGTCTGTGCGGCTGCATCACAACGAAGTCATTCTATAGGGGATTAGTGGAGGGCAGGTACGACGACGATCTCGGGGCGAACCTGGGCGTCGACGAGGAATACCTGACCCGCCTGTTCAGGACGACTTTCGGGCCGGGACCTATGGACAACTTCCAGAGATCCCTGGCCTGGCAGTGTTACCGAGAGGCGCTACCCGTTCGGGATAAGCTCTATAGACACGGCTCGCGAAATGCGGGGCCGACCTGCCCGAGATGTGGTCAGAGCGATGAAACCGTTCTGCACGCACTCGTGCAGTGTCCAACCATTTCGGAGCTGTGGGCTTATGTCGAACGACTGCTGTCGCGTGTGGGACGAGTCGGTTTATCAACCGAGTCTATCGTCAATATCGTCACGCCTCCTTACTTTAAACGGGAAGGAAGAGCTGTATTTATCGTACTTGTGGCTATGGCGAAAGAATGCCTCTGGTGGACGCGTCTGAAAGGATTAGAGACAAATACTTTCCTCTCTGGTCAATCTCTCATCAACTTTTTCAAGTATCACTTGAAAAGGAAGGTGAGAGTAGAGAGGCAAGTGTTGTCTAGCAAATGTTTCGAAAAAAGATGGATACATGTAGCAAGAATGGCACGTATAAATGACGAAGCCACCTTGACCATGATTCTATAAAACGTTTTAAAATTTTGTAAACAGAGAGTTACTTACGTTTCTTGCATAAATAAAAGAAATTTTATTTAACAAACTGTGACACTAAGGACCGAGGTTACCGTGGTCTTTTCGTAGGTTTTTCTTTCCACGGATAACCTCCCCATTTATTGGGAATTTTCTGTATTATTTCGTATTTTTTGTAAATACCCCAAATGTTTTGCGATGTTTTTCGTTTTTTCATCGTTGTCCCCACTTTTGTTTTTTTCTGCTTTGTTTTCGACCCCCTCGAAAAGAAAAACTCTACATTTGTATTTTGTCCACTCTGTGTTGAGCCCTGTGTGGCTAATAAAGAAACCTATCTATCTATCTATCTATCTATCTATCTATCTATCTATCTATCTATCTATCTATCTGTCTGTCTGTCTGTCTGTCTGTCTGTCTGTCTGTCTGTCCGTCTGTCCGTCCGTCCGTCCGTCCGTCTGTCCGTCTGTCTGTCTGTCTGTCTGTCTGTCTGTCTATATTTTCTCTGTCTGTCTACATAAAAATTAACAACTGAAAGACAAGTGACTAGGGGTAACACAATCACTTTCATTAGCTGCTTCTGCTATAAGGATCTGTGGACCCAGAGGTAAGTACCTGAACGAAACCTTATAGCTTCTTCAGAGCCATTTGAATAAAGTGTCTTTATCTCACACATGATAAAAGGCAATGTATTTCACACTCCAATCACTCTGGCAGAGGGAAACTAAAATAGAAAACAGAGTGGGAGTGATTGATAGTCAGTTACAATAAAAGGGAGTGAGCTATAGTGAGAGGATTTGCTATGCAGTAGCTGTTATTGTAATTGAAATGAAACTGGAAATGTTTAATGTGAATTATATTTATCAATTTTACTCTCTCTTGCTTTCTCACATACATATGTGTATACACATGTGTGTACATGTGCTTATGTATGTACGTATATATATATATATATATATATATATATATATATATATATATATATATATATATATATATATACACATATACATACATACAAATATATATATATATATACACACATACATATATACTTACATACATACACACACACATATAAGTATATATATATATATATATATATATATATATATATATATATATATATATATATATATTCGAGAGTGTTCACACACTAGGGAAAAGTTCTCAAAAAAGGTTAGTAACATCCTAATAAAATCCCCTTTACACTTCAAAATTGTATTAAGTAATTCCGATAGACTTTCGAATATATATATATATATATATATATATATATATATATATATATATATATATAAATATATATACATCAGTTATATATATATATATATATATATATATACATCGGTTATTTAATTGCAAGTTCACTCATCATTTCATCCAGTTAGTTGATGTATTCATCTGCTGTAATGGACTTAACAGGTCTCATGAAGCTGTAGTGGATGACACCAGCACTGGACCACCAAACAGAAACCATTAGCCTTTTTGGTGGATATCCTTTTTTGGATTGTAATTTGGCACTTCGTCTCTATCCAACCACAGTGCAAAACGCTTGCTATTGTTGAAAATAATTCATCTTTCATCACACGTAACAGTACGATGTTCGCTTTTATGCCGTGACAGCGAAGAACAGCAAATTTCAAGACGATGCGTCATTTGATGCCCGTTCAGTTCGTGTGGTACCCACTTTTCCAGCATCTTTACTCTGCCGGTTTGTCTCAGATGGTCCAATAGAGTTGGAATCGAAACATCAAACCTTGCTGCTAACTCACGCATAGTTTGAGATGTATTTGCTTCCACTACAGTTTCCAGCTCATCATTATCCACCTTGGTCTCAGGTCTACCGCGTGGCTGATTTTCAAGAGTAAAGTCACCAGACTGGAACTTTTCAAACCATCCGCATACAGTGCGCTCATTTGCCACATCTTCACCAAACACCTCATTGATGTTTCGAGCTTTCTGGGTTGCATTGGTCCCACTATGGAACTCATATTCACAAACAACACGAAGTTTTGATCCATGGGTTCACAAAAATTGATTTACAAGAGAAAACTCACAATATAATCAAATACTATGAATTGCATTTCGAAAAGTGCTGATGCAACTCTTCAATGTTGTAAAACAAAGAATTGTCAGGATAAAACATTAGAGTTAACTACTGTCAAACGTGGTGCATAAGAAAATCGCACATTCGTTCTTAATGACCTGATATACCACATTCGCTAGCTTTTTCCCGGTAGCTTATTAAAAGCACTGGCGCCTGCAAAATTGAGTAGAATCAAAGGTAATTGGCGTGAAACTGCAATGATATTTTGCGTCATTTACTGAAGAGAAAAAATTCAGATGCGAATATTCTGTCTCGTGTCATCTAATTTCCCGTCTGTTTAGTTTTCGTCTACTTTGTTTTCGTCTAACGTTTCTCCTTGTATTCTTTTTGTTCAACTCTTGATACATCGATGTAGCGCAATGCACACTGTTTGTTTACTTTATTGTAAAAGAATATTCCCTGGATATTCTTGTGCCACTCTTAGACCTATCTCCACCCTTACTCTATTTTTTCTCCAATCTTTCTCTTTCTGTCTCTCTTTCTTTTTCGTTCTCTCTCTCTCTTTCAGTCCCCCTAATTCACTCTTTATCTTTTTTCACCTCTAATCCTACTCTCTCCATTTTACCTTCTCTTTCCGCCTTCGCTTGCCCCCTTGCATCTTTCCCCTCTCTCTCTTTCTTACTCTGCTTCTTCCTTCGCTCTCTCTGTCATTTCTCCTCGCTTTCTACCTCTGCTCCGTCGTTCTCTCTCTCTCTCTCTGCCGCCCCTTCTTTCCTTCTCTCAACACTTCATCTTCCATATCACGTGACCGGTGCCCAGTAAACGCGGTGTCATTCTTTTTCGCTCTATAGACTGGTCACACTGGCCTCAGCTCCTGCTACGTCCGTTCTTTCCTCTAAGACTTACTCTGTTTCCTTTTTGCACAACCCCACTCAGTTCGTTCGACAGCTGCAAAGCTCTTTCTGTTGTATTTGTAGTATATGTCTAATTATTATATTCTTTCTTCGTTTGTATATAGCTGTAAGGAAACGTGCTGTTATATATGCATAATTCGTTGTCCGTTGTATTTATATAATGTTTTGTTTGTTTCTGTCATAGTACACATTCGCTAGCTTTTTCCCAGTAACTTAATAAAAGCACTGACATCTGCAAAATTGAGCAGTATCAAAGATAATTGGCGTGAAACTGCTATGATATTTTGCGTTTTTGACTGAAGTGGAAAATTCAGTTCCGAATATTCCGTGTATCGTGTAGTTGTCTAATATCCCGTCCGTTTAGTTTTCTTCTACTTTGCTTTCGTCTAACTTTTCTCCTTGTTGCATTATTTCTGTTGTTCAACCATTGATACATATGTATATATATATATATATATATATATATATATATATATATATATATATATATATATATATATATATATATATATATATATATATATATATATATATATATATACATATATATATATCTTAGATATTAGTAGAGTCTGAATCTTCAAATACTTTACTAGTGGTAAGACCTTAAATAAAACTGCATGGATACGTTTAAATCTTAATGCAGCCTAACCAATGGAATGCAAATGAGATATCAACGCAGCAGAAAGTTATGTTATACGTCAGTTTAAAGACAATGTACTGATTAATACTCTGCAATAATAATAATAATAATAATAATAATAATAATAATAGTAATAATAATAATAATAATAATAATAATAATAATAATAATAACAATAATAATAATAATAATAATAATAATAATAATAATAATAATAGGGCTACAGCAAATATTCTGCTCAATACCACAGATTTGCTTGTCAGTTGTTTGACCTTAACCAGTTGAGCATGTCCCTTGGTGGCTGACGATATGTGCATCTCTGATCATGAGCAGAAGTATTGGGGGAGCATCATAACCATGTGCTGAGAGGAATTCTTTGGCGTTTGAATAACTCACCTTTGGAAACATGGGTGTTTTGCTCAACATCCTTAAACAAACCTTATTCAGGGACCTTTTGAGCGGGATGGGCTACTCGACCTGAACAAAATTCTAACTGGGCCCCACCTGCACGGTCATGCACTGTTTATCTTGATGAGATCACTGTGTCGCGTACATATGGTTGTGATGCATGTGCCTGGTGTACCCTTATCAAACGGGTAGTCATGATAGGTATAATGGGCTTCGTATATTTTACCCCAGTGTCACTTTGATGGCATGCACTGCTCTCTCACTCAGTAATAATAATAATAATAAAAGAAAACTGTGTAAATGCCTAATTCGCCAGCTTTATTTTAATGTCTTGAATATACACTGTAAACTGTATATAATCAAACGATAGCTGATAATATTTACAACCGAGACGTTACAACCATATTTCTTTATTCAAGTGCTTCAATTCTTTGTACATATATTTACACGAATGTTGAGATTTATCAATGGTTTTTTCCTATCGTTTTGGTGCACCATTTTCTATCGTCCATAAAATTGTCAGCATTTATATAAAAGAGAAAAGAAGAGGAAAATAAATATCTAAATATAGAGAGTGTTATACGAGGTCTGATCAAAAAGTGTCCAGGGTGTTGCCATAGTAACAAACCTAAAAAAAACCCAGAGTAAAATTTCTTGGCAAAGATTGACCTTGAACACTACTGCGTATGCGCACTAAGTTTTAACATTCTAGCTCACTTTCGCTGTTTATAGCAGTGCTTGGAAGAAAGGTGTGTAGTGTGTGATCGTCGCATCAACCATGACAGAGAAAGATGACATGGCGATACCTGCTCAGAGGCTAACGCAAAGTTGCAGAAAGTTTATGGAGAAAGAGTGTATGAGTCGCACACAAGTGTAAGAACGGGTCAGACGTTTCCAAGACAATCGAAAAAATGTCGATGTTGACGAACGTTCTGGGAGACCTGCAACCGGCAGAACTGAGAAAAACATTGCAGATGTGCGTGCAGCTGTGAGAGAAAATTGTCGAATCACCATCCGTGAGTTATCAGAGGATGTGCAAATTAGTTACAGTTCAGTTCATTATCATTGAAGATTTGGGTACGAGACGCGTCTCTGCCAAGTTTGTGCCAAAACTGCTTTTAGCTTACCAAAAAGGCACTCGGGTTTCAGTTGCACAAGATCTCCTTCATTGTGTTGAGAACGATGAAAACATTTTCAAAAATTTGCGTAGGCCTCTCAGCAGGTATCGCCAAACTTTTGGCAAAATTTGATGCAGATTCTCTGCTCAACTTTCTCTGTAATTGTCATTGTGACGATCATATGCTACACACGTTCCTTCCAAGCATTTCTGTAAACAGCGGAAGTGAGCTAGAATGTTAAAACGTAGTGCGCATGCACAACGTCATGGTCAATCCGTGCCAAACGTTCAAGGTTAATCTGTGCCAAGCGAATTTACTCTGCGTGCTTTAGCTTCGTTACTATGGTAACAGTCCGGATACTTATTGATGAGACCACGTTCTGGTCTGAGTTGATCTCTCAGTGATAAATCTCCGGAACGAAACTCTGAAAACCAATTTCGCACCTGCCGGTCAATAATAGCACTTTGGCCGTAAACACTGCATATTTTCTTAACTGTTTCTCTGATGTTTTTTCCATTCTTCAGCCATTTTAGGGAAGTGAAATTTAATATTAAACTATGATGTGCACCCTTTCAATGCTTGAATATGAATGACAGATAAATCTCTTTTAAAAACAGTAATTTCCATTTCAATTTTAAACGTCTGAAGTTCGAAATGCGTCGCTACAATTTACTTCCAAAAAATTAAAAAAAACGGAAATTATTTATGACTCAACCCAATATATGTATGCACGTAGAAACTTGTATATTTGGGTATATATATGTATACGTACACATTTATGTATACGTATGTGTGTGTACGTATGTGTCTATGGGAGTGTGTACGTGACTGTGTGTACTATATATATACACTATATGTATGTATACGTATATGTGTGTATATGTATGTATGTATGTATGTATGTATGTATGTATGTATGCATTTATATATGTATGTAATATGTATTCATATGTGTATAATTGTATATATATATATATATATATGCTTGTATTTGTGTATGTGTATATACATATATGTATTTATGTGTGTATGCGCACATGCGTGTGCATGTATACGTGTATCCGTGTATATATGCTTGCAGATTCATAAGCTAAATTCATGCGCAATTTCTCCTATATATGTATGTGCAAATTTTGATACGTGTATATGTGTATGTGTGTGTGTGTATATATGAGTATGTGTATACGTGCGTGATGTCACGTACAATATTCGTTTTTGGTTTTCTTTTTCTCCTCTTTGTTTCTTTCTTATTTATTTGGAAGAAATTCTTTTGTTTTACTTTGTGTGTGTGTTCAGCTGTTCTAGTGATTCATTCTTTTCCTGTTCGGAGTTTCAACTACAAACATCAGAAAGTAAAAAAAAGACCATCCCCCACAGTCCATTTTTTACTTATTTGACTATTTATCAAAACTACGCGCGCGCACGCACGCACACAGGTGCTCGCACAGGTGCGCGCGTGCGCAGTTGAGGATATTCTTACTACGAAAGAATTCTGCTCTTTAATCAACTTCACATAAACAATTCCTTCACCAAAACTGCATATTTCTAAGAAAACAAAACACACCACAAAATAAACGAAAAAAAATTTCTTCCAAAGTCCAGGTGTGGCAGGTGAAGCTTGTTTCCCAACAACATGGTTCCGGGTGCAGTCTATGCTAATTTCAAGGAACGGATGTGTGTTCTTTAAAGCATTCAATACCACACCTATACATACATACATACATACATACATACATACATACCTACATACATACATACATATATATGAGTTTGAATTACGGAAAAATTTGGATAAGTACTGTTTTCACTTTGCTAAAGATTTTCTACTATTTGAAAATAATATGTATTCTTGTTTTTATACTATTCATTTGGTTCTTTATAGATTATTTTAATAGATAACTTATTTAACACTATATTATTTAGGAGTTATAGTTTCATTTCAACATAATATTAGAACTTCGATTGGAATAGTGTTGATATATTTTCGATTATTTTTGATTAATATTATTTGATTAATTATTAATCTTTATAGTTTATAATATCGTTAAAGTTTTTTTTAAATCAAAACTTTGTATATATATATAAAGTTTAACCTTTTATTCTTAATAATTTTTTCTTTCCTAATTTTTTCATTCATAATTTTTTCCATTCATAATTTTTTTCATTCATATTTTTTATTATTACGTTTGTAGAAATAAATAATCTTGTATTTTTCTATTATTCAATTGATCTTTAATCATAATTAAATAAACGTCTTTAGCTTTAAATAGTATAGCTTTAACTATTACACCGGTTAAATATGTACTAATTTTATCTTCATTATTATTTTAAACTTAAACTTCGTTCAACTTGTATTTAAAACAATGATAATTTAAAACAATGATAATTTAGGTAAGATGTTTTTTGTATATAATATACATGTTATTATTATGGATGAAGGGATGATTATTGAATGGTTATTATTTTGATATTATGATATTTTTTAAATAATTTTTCTATCTTTATATAATAAGTATATCATATTAATTCATTTGGTACTTATTGTTGGTTGAGATATATATCTAATTATTGTTCTACTTACGATCTGACGAGTAGCTATATTTTTGAATAGAACTTATTTTAGATAATTTCAATTGATTTTAATCGATTTAAATTTCTTTTCTATTTGAAAATTGGTTATGAAACACGTGTAATCTTTTTATTATATTTATCTTATGATATTTACTTTACTTTATATTATACTCATTTATTGTGCTTTTAATTATTAATTTTTCTATATGTGATAGTGGATTTTCATCGATGAGTTCTTGAAAATTGGTTATTTTCCCTAAAACTATATATATTTTATATATACTTTATCTATAAGGCTCAATTTAATTTTTTATAAATTGATTTTAATTGAGTTTTTTACCTGTAATTTTGGATTTTGTCCCTAATAATATTATTATATATATATATATATATATATATATATATATATATATATATATATATATATATATTTGAAGGTTTGGAGGTGATGTACAGAAATTATATAGAAAAAAATTAAGGTACTCAGAAATCTGGATGTTTGTACATTTACTGATTTTTATTAATGTCACATATTAAATAAAACGTTTTTCACCTGATCGTGCAGGATTTTGCGGAGGGTCTCTTTATATAGTTTTATTGAGTGTATATATATATATATATACGTGTGTGTGTATTTATGTGTATGTATATATACTAATATAATGCAGTTTTCAATTAATCCTTTCTTTATTTGTCAAGAATTACTTCGATAAACATATTCACACATGACTGATGCATTCCCTTTCTTTATTTTTAAAAAAATTGACCGTATTAGATGAAAGGATAAATTTTTTGACGTTTCTTATGAAACATGCTTTCACGTAACTAATGCAATTATTATATTTCTTGGCTTCACACATTGAGAATACCACCATAGTACTTCCTTTATACAGACATCAAGTGTCTTCAATAAATTTTATTTAACTCTCAGTTAGGTTTTGAAAAAATATTCTATAAAAAGGGAAATGATGTTATAAAAATCTTATATAACAATATTAATGAAAATTCATTTCCGTATCAGAAAAATACTAATCACATTTTAAAAAAATGTTCATTCCATAACTTCATATTAAAAAAGCACGGTCAGCCCCCCCACCCAACACACACACATGCATACACACAGATACATATAGACATACATAATTATTTAGTCAATTTATTAAAAGCATATGATTGAATTATTCTCAATTAAATTATAGTTTTTCAGTTCAAAATATTTCAAAATATTCTATTTATTTTCAGAGTAACTGAAAATTATTTACACTTAAAAGAATATTATGGAATGAAAGAAATACAATAGTCTTAAATTCAAATTTCGTAATGCAAAATAATGCTCCTACTATTTCTTAAATATTTCTCTATGATATTATTATTGCTATCTATCTATCTATCTATCTATCTATCTATCTATCTATCTATCTATCTATCTATCTATCTATCTATCTATCTGTTTGTCTCTCTGTCTGCAAGTCTGTCTGTCTACCTATCTATCTACCTGTCTGCCTACCTGTCTGTAAGAGAAATAATTGGCGAAATTAACGTAAGGATATGTAAAACCCGCTCCCCTCTTCAAAAAAGATTGCCAATCTTCTCTTGAAGAGGAGAATCTGCCAGTTAACGATTCTGCCTGCTCGCCTAATGATAATAATAATAATAATAATAATAATAATAATAATAATAATAATAATAATGATAATAATAATAATTATATTTGAAAAAGGATTGACGTAACTCTTCACAAAGATAAACAGTTAAAACGAAGAGCGCGATTCGATTGTAATAGATATTTTATTGGATGAATGATATTTCAACAGTAAGTCTGTCTTTGTCAAGTTCAAAATAAGAAGAGATAAAAATTCAAAATTATAGAAATTTAAACGTAAAGTATGAACGAGAGCAACCAGCGTCCACACGTTGATGGAGTGACATCATCAGTTTTTAAGTTTCAATTTTATAACAGGCGAAAGGAAAAAGACAGAAGACAAAAACAGAAAAAAGAAGACGACAGAAAAAAAAGGAAAGAAAAAAGAGAATGAAGTTTAGACAAATATTTTACCACCAGTCAAAGGGTTGCTCCATGGGTACCGCCATGACAGTTAATTTCGCTATTGTCTTCATGACGAAATTCGAGACACAATTACTGAAGACATTCAAATCCCTTCATGGTCATGAACCAATACTCTGGTTACAGTTCATTGATGACATATTTTTTGTCTCGGAAGGATCACAGGATAGTTTAATGAACCTCTTGCATTTATGTGATTGTTATGCTAGACACTATGGCTTTAAGTCCAACATAAAAATTTATGTCTAGCTTTTCAAAAACTAACGTTGAATTTTTGGAAACAAAAGTCAAGTTTTCTGGAGGCAGAATAGTGACAGAGTTATTTTGCAAGACCACGACATCCCACATTTATATCTACCGCCGCTCCGATCATCCACATCATCTTATTCGGTCAAATCCGAAATCTCAACTTTTGAGGATAAAACGGATTTCTACTGACATAGGGGATTACTGGAAACATGCAAATGATTTTGTATATCATTATGTCATGAAATAGCTAAGATTAGCAAAGATAGTCAAACCTTCACGCATAATTTTAACAAACACAATACAATAGATGACAAAATTCCTTTAGTGATTAACTGGCACTGACATTTCGCTGGCATTCAAAAATGTTGCATAAAAGTTGCTAGCATGAAAGTTACAGAAATTGACCCAACAGAACTACATGATCTAAAAAGTCAAATCATGATTGAATTGTTGAAAATTAAAGAAATCAGTATGAATGAACGCGACACTCTCCCAAAATTCGCAATTCTAACCAGAACCTGAAAATAATTGGTAAAATCCGCCTTGAACTTAAGGAAATAATTTCAGTTAATGATGTTGATATTACATATCTCAACCACCTGCACTAGGCATCCGCGAAAATCTCAACGATTCTTTGTGGTGAAAATATTAGAAAACGACAACATTCCTACAAAAAGCCTACTTGGCAAGAGCGTATTGAATACCAAATTCAGCTACTTAGGTCTGACATAGAATGTTTAAAAAACCTTAAGTTTGATAAGGCTCAAACCAACAAAAATCTGAAACCATACTTGACATCGATACCACCATAGAAACTATCATGCAAAAGGTATGTGCTAAAGCTGCTCGCATAGCAAGGTATGAAAAGTGCATTAGATTCTTGAAGGACAATAACACGTTCAGATATGACCCCAAAACGTTTTACAGGAAGACAGGGAAAATACCAGTTACAGTAAAGTCTGTCCCATCAAAAGAAGTGCAAGAATTGTGGAATAAAATTTGGGGAGAAGAAAAAACACACAATGAAAAGGTCCCTTGGATTGATAAAATATCTACAGACTTAGACTCCTTAGAAGAGCAAAAGTGGGAGGGTATCAAGGTAGAGAATATAAAATCTGCTCTCAGGAAGTCAAGCAAATGGAAGTCTCCAGGAGAGATAAAATTCCTAACTTCTGGTTGAATGCCTTCCCAGAGAGCCATGAACTGCTAACAAAACTTTACAACAATGTTTTGCAACAACCTAGTATGATTCCCTCTTTGCTCCTTCCAAAAAATGAAGAAACAAATGAACCCAAATATTATAGACCCATAACCTGCTTAACAACAATGTATAAAATACATTGTATAAAATACAATGTATAAAATAAAATATGTCTTGACTGAATATACCTATAGTATTTTAATAGAACGTGGCATATTCCCCAATGAGCAAAAAGGATGTAAACGTGGGTCCTATGGTTGAAAAGATCAGCTACGCAACAATAAGATGTTCTTGGAAGATTGTTACAAACGACGCAAAAATTTGTCGATAGCCTGGATAGATTATAAAAAAGTTTTTGATAGTCTACCACAAAGCTGGATTAAGAAATGTCTGGAAATGCATAAAGTAACATCTACTCAGCGAAACTTCTTATCTGAATGTATGAGATCATGGAGAAACACTCTGACTTGTTGCCTCTTGTAGTCTCTGGGTGAAACTTGGAGCCCACTTGTACAAATACAAAGCAAAGGTCAAACGTATAATAATAATAATAATAATAATAATAATAATAATAATAATAATAATAATAATAATAATAATAATAATAATAATAATAATAATAATAACTAGCCATAAACAAGGTGGCACCAATTATCATAAAATACATAGAGCACTCAATGAACAAATGGCAGACAGTGCTACAGCTCCAAACAAAAGAGGGACATGTGAAAACGAAAGCCATCCCCATTAGAAGAGGAATATTCCAGGGAGACACGCTCTCTCCACTCCTGTTCTGCCTGGCACTCACACCTTTAACATAATTGCTAAATAGAACTGGATGCGGTTACAAATGCTACGGAAAAACAGTCAGCCACCTTCTATATATTGGATGACCTAAAATTATATGCAAAAAACGACAAAGAGCTAGAAACACTACTACAGACAATACACGGCTTTACCAAGGAAATAGATATGAAATTCGGATTAGAAAAATGTGCCAAAGCAACCCTGAAAAGAGGAAAATTAGTTAAAAGTAGCAATATAACACTAGATAAAGCCAATGAAATAAGAGAACTAGACGAAAGCCAACCATATAAGTATTTAGGAGTCAATAAACTAGATAGGATACAACATACACAAATGAAAGAAAAAATAAAGAAAGAGTACTATAGACGAGTTAGATCAATACTGAAAACAGAGCTCAATGCTAAAAACAAGATAATGGGTATCAACACTTTAGCTGTCCCAGTTATAAGCTACAGCTACCACATCCTTAACTGGACACTAAACGAACTATGTAAAATAGACAGGAAAACAAGAAAAATAATGACAGGATATAGGATGCACCACTCAAAATCTGACATAGAAAGGCTATATATATACAACGCACAGAAGGTGGCAGGGGTCTTATACAGCTAGAAAACTATTATAAAATAACCACCATAGGACTGCAAAAATACCTACTCCAGAAGCAAGGGAAACTAATACAAATAGCCACAAAACACGAGCAAAACAAAAAACTGTTTTCAGTATTTAAGGAAGCTGATAAATACAAACAAGAAATCAATCTACCTAACAAATACGAAGAAGAAACAACAAAAGCTATAAAACAAATGAAATCCAAACTAAAACTAGAACAGCAACGGACCATGATAAAACGATGGCAAGAAAAGCCCCTACATGGTAAATACTGGGTTAAACTAAATGCGAAAGAAATAGACAGAGAAAAATCCCAGCAATGGCTGAGAAGCTCAGGACTCAAAGCAGAGACTGAAGGATTTTTAATTGCTGCACAAGACCAGAGCCTCCCCACCAGAAATTACCAAAAACACATAATGAAAAGAAATATAACAAGTAACTGTAGAATATGTGGAGATGGACAAGAAACAATAAATCATATTATCTCTGGCTGCCCAGTCCTGGTTAAGAAGGAAGATATTCACAGACACAACAGAGCTGGGACCTATATACACTGGAAGCTATGCCAACACTATGGAATAACAACAGAAAAAAAATGGTATAAACACACGCCAGAAAAGGTCACAGAAAACGAGAAAGCAACCATACTCTGGGATATGCCAATACACACAGATAGAGAAATTAAGGCAAATAGACCAGATATAGTTGTCATAGATCATGAAGAAAAAAATGCTTTCTAATTGATGTATCAATACCAGCAGATGACAACGTTTCTCTAAAAGAAATGGAAAAACTTTCAAAATACGAAGACCTGGAAATAGAGATAACTCGAATGTGGAATCTAAAAACAGAAACAATTCCTATCATAGTAGGTCCCTGAGGTATAATAAAAAAATATTCAGACAAATACATAACAAAAACACCAGGACTTACAAATATATATAACATACAGAAAATTGCACTACTGGGTACTGCACACATTCTACGCAAAACACTTTCAATACAGTAAACATAAGAGCACCACAGCAAACCACAGCACATACCCAAGGCGCACAGAGCTGCGCTCGGTAGTGAAGTGAAAGCACGTTATAAAAATAAAACTACTGAACAACAACAACAATAATAATAATAATAATAATAATAATGATAAAACGCCAGCCTTGACAGCGACTGGACGTGATCTTCGATGCTCTGACCATTCAGCAGCCGAAGACACAGAAACACTAATATAACCCAGCAGGACAACGGTAAAATAACTCCCAAAGATTGGAAAATCTACAATTTCGTGTGAGTATTTTAAATTTCCCTCAAAATAAGTTAGGAAACTAGCTTTCGAACACACAAACGATCAGCTTAAAAAACAAACTTTAATATCTACAACTTCTGTGAATAACTATCCTTTCCTTTCTCCCTGAGTATTCGAAAATGTAAACATCCTTTTTATTCTAAGAGCACTATAAAATAAGCCTGAAGAAGAGCCTGTTCAATGAAGAAGATTACAAGTGAGCAATGGACTCTCTGGAAAGTCGTTCTGCACGACAGAAAGAGTAGTTAAATCTCTTTTAAATTACAACTAACATCGCTGAAGAAGGCTAGATCAAATACTGTCATTTTCTATGTGGCTGTCCATGTGAGCAGTGCTGGAAATTGTATAGGCTTGTGTAACCTCTGAGTCTGTTAATGTAAAAATGAGAAATAGTATAAAATAAAAACAATAATATCAGTGATATCAGTGATGATAATAATAATAATAATAATAATAATAATAATGAAAGGAAGCGGCTGGAGTCTCCCCATGTCCTGATTATGTGTGTGTATGCGTGTGTTTGTATGTTTGCGTGTGTATGCGTGTGTGTGTGTTTGTGTGCGTGCGCGCAACACAAAGGAGTACAATGGTGTTTCCAACTCACCGTAAAACGCCCAAAGGTTATGGTAAACATTTACAGTACTGTAAACCTCTAAAAGTCATTCCTGATTGTGAGATGAGATTAGATTGAAATAAAGTCATTTCATTTAACACAATTTAGCAGGTATATTAGGTGTTGCAAAAGGAATTGTGAATAAATATATGCAATATTAAACTTCTTTATGTATAAGAGGGAAGAAAAAGAAACAAAAAACAAAAGCAAGATAATTTCCGCATTCGTTCTTAAACATAATGGGCATTAAATACTTTTTATGTCACAGTTTTTAGGCGGCACGTGAATGCATAAATCGAATCTATAAATTCAGTAAATATAAGATTTCGCAGTGATGTTTGATAAAAAAAAAAGCAATAGATTGAAATTATTGTTGAAATTCTGTGAGCATTTCTGGATAATATAAAAATAAAACCCTTGTTTTTCAGTTACTCATATACATGCTTTTTCCTTGATATTCAAAAGGAATTGCTGTGTAAGCAACAATAACAGCATACACACACACACAAAAATACACACACACGCTCACACACACACGCACACACGCGCGCACACACACACACACTCACACACGTACTCACGCACGCACAGATACACACGCACACACGCACACACGCTCACACACACACACACACATACACGCGTAGCTATAACAATAAATATTCAAAGCACTAAATAATATATTCATTAGACCAAAATAAATTACTATTCTTATTTATTTTATTTTAGGTAAAATTTGTGAATTGATCAGGGTCTGTCAAATGAGCAGTGCATACATACATACACGCACACATACATACATACATACATTCATTCTGTTGTATTATAATGTTGTATTCTTACGATGCTAGATTGTTATAACACCCTCTTTAGTATACAATATACATAGTAAAACCAATAAAGACACGACTATCCCTGACTGCCTACAATGTACTCTAGTACTTCACGTATTTCTCTTTACTTATAGCTACTAGGTTATTCCATTTGTCACGTGGGAGGAGTGTACCATTATTAGTAATTCCCTACAACATCCACCCCTTCAAGTTTTCTTAGAAAGTGTCATTTTATTTAGCAATATTTTTTTTTATTCACCTCCACCTCCATTTATTGAGTTTCTTTTCGTACAATTTAATATTTTTTCCCTTGGCATCTATTTTCATGAACTCTGTATGTTTTCTTTTCCTCTCACTTGTACACCTGGATTCAATCACCTGCAGTGGCTTTAGTACTTGGAACGTATCGTACAACCATTCCATTGGTTCCTCCAACTTCTTTGGTTCGCTTTCCACGAATCCCTTTTCAGTTGGTTCTTGTGTCTCTTTTGTATGCCTTTTCTACTTTTTAATCAAATACATCATTTTACCCATGCATTTGGTAATTACGTCATCTCCCCAACTCTGCGTTCTATTCTTGTATGCTTATATATACCTTTTCGCCAACTTTAAAGAATCTTGCTATGTCTTCCCTGGCACTTTTTCTTTTCTTGCTAGGTAGCAATTTATCAAAAACTGATTTTACTTTCCTTGCAAACATCAGCTCCGCTGGTGAGTTACCTGCTGGTGTATTCGGATTTGGTGCCACACAGTACATTCTTAAAAATTATTGTAGAGCTACCTCATCTGTGACTTCCTCATTCGATTTTCTAAGGGCTCTTTTGAAGGTATCGAGAAATCGTTCTGCTTGTCCATTAGATCTGGGATGGTATGGCGCCGTAGTTATATGTTCTACAGCGAACGTTTCACAAAATTTTAGAAATTCGCTTGACATAAATTGCGTTCCTTTGTTAGACACTATCTTGTCTGGGATGCCAAGTCTTGCAAACAATTCGTGTAAAAAAGTTATCAGAATTGAGGAAGTTGGTTTCTAACACTTACAAATTTCTGACCATTTCGAGAAACTATCAACTACCACTAAGTAGTATGAACCGTTTAAAGGACCAGCGAAATCGATGTGTAGTCTCGATCACGGAACATCTACTTTTGAAAAATATTCACTTTTTATCATGAACAATTTTTCATTTCGTTTTGGCTTACATACAGATGTTCCAGTCTGTTTTACAGCAATTTTTTGTTTCAATCCCTCAGCCGCATTCAAACCTTCGACTGAACCGACTACATTTCCACACAAAATACTTATAGGCGTATTCTATACTTTGAATAGTTTCATCCACTCTGTACCGAATAAATTAAATGAACTTTTTAACACATATATCTTTGCCTTTTTCGTTTGACCTCGAAATGTTACATTACATCCGAATTCATCGAAAATTATATTTTCCCTGTAACACCATGTGCTACCATTTTAGAATTAATTAACTTCAGCATACCGACATATTTCCACTTTTTTATTGTTTATAATGGCGATGTGACTACCACTGTCCAACTGCATTTTAACACTTGTATTCCTGATTTTCACCTTCATGAATTTCCTCATTCTTATATTACCAATTTCTTCCGATGACATACTATTTGTTCTTTTTCCTTTGTTCTGACGTTATGCTATCTTGGTGCTACAGTAACGTTGCGCCTCTCTAGGATCCTTAAAGAAGACCTATGGTCATTCAGTCGCAGCTTAAAGGGTCCCTCCGTTGCCCCAATATTTTTCTGTAAAGTATTCCTTACGTTGTTGTTGCTACTACTGCTGCTGTTACTACTGCAGCTGGGCACAAACTCTGCTTCATTGACTATAGCCTCGAAGTTGCATCGACCACCTACTGGGTACTCAGTATCAGTCCCTACGTTAACATCTTACATAATATATATATGTATATACAGCTTAATGTGGGTGTCTTGTTAGAACACTGAATACTGCGCTATTAACTTTGACAAATTCTTTCATATAAGCGTTTGTTGCATAAAAGCACACACGTAGATCGCATCAGACGAAAAACGTTTGTCACATAATTTCATTCTATTGGAAATTATTAGTGGGAAGCATCCGGTCACTGCACGCCAGTCAAACCTCGCTGCTACGATATATAGAATATCAGCATCTTCTTAAACACCAAAGTTGCAAATAGCCGGCAGGCTTATCAAAAATTAACTATTAGCAACGGAAGCAGTATTAATACCAAAACGTAATCTTTATATCCAAATTGACATGGATTCCTTGTTAATAAGGAAGAATGGGGAATGTTACACTTTAAAGGCATAATCTATATTCCATAATTTGCTTACGTGCGTTTCAAATGCGCGAATGTTACGTTTATTCTGCATATTAATCAATTCATATTTAATCGAATTACATAGATCAGGAAAAACCAACACCAGTACATCCTCCTCAGAGCTGCCAAATAGCAAAGAATATAAAAGTGAACATGATATAGCAGTAAACTGGCCGTTGTCAATTAAAACCAGAAATAGGTGAGGGGACGTGTGAACATTATAAAGGAAGATACCGTTGGAGTGATAATGAAATATATGTCTGGAGTTCATACTACAGTTAAGGTTTTGCTGAGAGATAAAAAAAATATAGCTAAGCCTAGTGTATTACTAAGAATGTATTATTTTGGTCAACCAAGTTACTGACCGCTAACGCTACAGATAAAGACATATACTTGAGTAACAAATTAATTAAGTTATAAAGAAAAAATAATCATTAACATTATTCTATTTATAATATACCATGATTTATATTTAAAAATTCTAAGAATTTAAATTGCAGAATATACTCAAATACAAAATCTCAATAAAGAAAAGATAATTAGAACTAAAAAAAAAAAAAATGACAGGAAGGTTGATCAATAGATAAGATACGAGGAACTAGAATAATATTAAATTAAGGAAAATTGATGGGAAAGAATTAAAATTCAAGGAGAAAATATATAACATCTCGTCTAAGAATTTACTTAAATTATCCAAGATATGTATTATTCTAGAACCATCAAAGATCAATCGAGAAAGCTAGGGGTAATCAGTAACACCAAACAGTAATTAAAGGTACAAGAAAAAATTAATGGCATTTTTATTTGATTAATTGAAAAATTACAATACCCTCTAATATAAGAATAATAGCCATACCATCACATAAATTAAAATCAAAACGCTAGAATCGTCAAGTTTGGTATAAATAAAAAAATATATATTAGTTATATATATGGACCCGAAAGAACAGTCCTTCCTCTTAAATTATTATACACTAGATTACCAACCACATGGTTCCGGGTTCAGTCCCACTGTGTTGCACCTTGGGCAAGTGTCTATAGCCTCGGGTCGATCAAAGCCTTGTGAGTGGATTTGGCAGACGGAAACTGAAAGAAGCCTGTCGTATATATATATATATATATATATATATATACATATATGTATAAGGTTGAGGAGGGTATTGGATTTAACCAAACCCAGGAGGATACAGGTAATACCGAGTAAGTGCTGTATATCGACTAGTTTGCCCCAGTCGTTGTATGAACAGGATTGGGTATTATAAGTCGTGTATTAGCGTGTGTATATGTAAATATATAAAAACAAAAAGATAAAGAGAGCAAAGGTAAGGTTGGAGAAGTATTTTATGGATAGAGTCTTACAGCTGTTTCTGGGAAGATCCAGTACTTCCCTTCATCGGAGACAGAAAAAATAAAGTAATCTATTATTATATCCATAGGCGGATATTTTTAGTATGAAGTGGTAAAGAGTGTGATGTGCTGAAAAAAGAGAGAACAGTACTTGAAGTGTAGTTTCATTCCAGTGGTAAATATCCGTGTAGAAATCCGTGCAAAGTAATCCATGTGTGGATAATCCGGAAATTTATGCTGGAGCGAAAGTTGATATAGCATAGATAGCAGAGGTACATATAAATCATAGTGAAGTCATGGAGGTCGAAAAGACCTGTCAAAAAGAGGATTTTATTTACTTTCTTTCGGGCGTGCCACTGCGAGATCTCCTGATGGCGACGGGACAATTGCTTGGAGGCCCGGATGAGGAAGATTAGATCTTTAAAAGGAACTTTTATTGAACTTTATTGAACTGCCATTGAATTTTTGTTATCATCCTCATCTCATTAATTTCCGTGTCCAGCCCGCAGCTACTTTACGTTTGTCTGTCCTTGTTCGTCCCCTCTTTGTAAGGCCTTAATGGTCAATCTAATGAAATAAAGTAGCTTGCTTACCAACTACATGGTTCCGGGTTCAGTCCCACTGCGTGGCAGCTTGGGAAAGTGTCTTCTACTATAGCCTCGGGCCGACCAAAGCCTTGTGAGTGGATTTGGTAGACAGAAACTGAAAGAAGCCCGTCGTATATATGTATATATATATATATATATATATATATATGTGTGTGTGTATATATATATATATATGTGTGTATTTGTGTGTCTGTGTTTGTCCCCCCACCATCGCTTGACAACCGATGCTGGTGTATTTACGTCCCCGTAACTTAGCGGTTCGGCAAAAAGAGACCGATAGAATAAGTACTAAGCTTACAAAGAATAAGTCCTGGGGTCGATTTGCTCGACTAAAGGCGGTGCTCCAGCATGGCCGCAGTCAAATGACTGAAACAAGTAAAAGAGTAAAAGAGTAAAAGAGAGTGTTCTTATTAATTTAAAACTTACTTAAGAAGTTAGAAACAATTTTATTAAATGAGTTCTGGAAAATTATTTTCTTCATAATTAAGTCGTCTATTAGCCACTTGTTCATAATCAATTCGTTCTATTTAATTGTTCATAATTAAGTCCTCTGTTAGCCACTTTATGATTTTTCTTCCAAATCCAGTTACACTTCGAACCTTCAACTGTAAATCGACAGTGATAAAATATTTAAACACACACACACACACACACACACACACACACACACACACACACACACAATCTCTTTCTCACACACACACTATCTCTCCCGCCCATACACACACACACACACACACAACACGCACTCGCGCGCACACACACACACACACACACACACACACACACACACACACACACACACACACACACATACACGTCTGTATTATATTTTCGGCAGGAAGTCACATATGTGACTCTGGAGCTGAGATTTCATAATTGATTGATAGATGCAATGTACGAGATTCATTCTTTGAATCACCGATGTAACTTAACAACCATATACAAAATATTTACTTACATACGTACACATATGTATATATGCATGCATATATATATATATATATATATATATATATATATATATATATATATATATATATATATATATATATATATATATATATATATATTTATTTATGTCTGTCTGTCTATCTATCTATCTATCTATCTATCTATCGCTAAATATATGTACATAAAGGTAAAGACATTTTTTGAAATAGCAAAACCCAAAGCTCTTTTTAAATGTTGACAAGTAGAAGTGAAAGTTATATTATTAATAAAATACATGATCAAAGAAACATGCATTTTACAACATAAGAAGGAATGAAACAATGCTTCATTTCAATTTTTAATTAATTTAAATCTCAAAGTTGTCTAATTTTCCTTTATAATAATTATTAATTAAAGCTAAGCGTGTTTTCTCTTCATTATACTCCATATCATTATCAATAAATAACCAGCAACCTTAGCTGTTTAAAATAGTCATATCTGGCCAGATCCGGCTTTAGCCTAGTACTTAATCTATCGGTCACTTTTACCGAGCCGCTATGTTACGTAGACGTGAACACGCCAACATTGGTTGTCAAGCGATGGTGGTGGTGGGGAAACACAGACATAAAGACACACGCACATAGATATATACATATATATCCGCTCGACAGGCTTCTGTCAGTTTCCATCTATCAATTCCACTCACATGGCTTTGATCGGCCCGAAGCTATAGTAAAAGACATTTATTTGCCCAAGGTGCCATGCAATAGGACTGAACCCGGAACTATGTGGTTAGGAAGCAAGTTTCTTACCACCCAGCCACGCCTCCGCCATTGATTAAATTGTTAAAAAATTAAAACTACACTTCCTTCTTAGTTCAATGGCCTATCTATAAAATCTGGTGAACTTTCAGCTAACTGTAATCATATAAGTACTTTCTCTTCCTCAGTCACTCACCTTTTCACCTCATTTTCATTACTGCATTAATAAGAATAAGACAATTTTCCGCTCACACCATTCAGATCTTTCCTGGTCCAATTTTGTAAGCTACTTATTTGTTGTGGATAATTACTGTTGCTACTGTTGGATTTGCCTTCAATTTAAAATGTCTGGAAAGAAGCTATCAAGTAGAAGTGAAGGCAGTAGTGCAAAAAGTAACCATAGAGAGATTACACAGGATATTAAACTTGATGTTTTAAAAAGACTTTGCCAAAGCATTACACCTTACAGCGTCTACAGTGGGAACAATACATTTCAACAAAGAGAGAATTGTATCAAGTGCTTAAGAAGCTACTCCGTTAAGTGCCTGGACCTTATTTTACCATATATCTAATACAATGCTTAAAATGGCATGATCTATGTGCATAGATCGGGGACCAGAATCGGCGTAATGGGCTGATAAACATTATGCAATTAAAAAAAAAGAAAATTCAAAAGTTTATATGACAATTTATAGAAAAAGCAAGTTGAAACTGCTAATGAAAAACTCTTTTGGCTAGTAAAGGCTAGTATGAAAAATTTAAGAAACGCATGAATTTGCAGAACATAAAAATGATTGGTGAAACTGCAAGCGTTGATGCAATAGCTGCTACTAATTATCCTGGGTAGTTGACGAAAATGATTGCAGAGCAAATATACAATGTTGATGAAAGTGCATTTTTCTGGAAGAGTATGCCTGCTAGAACTGTTATTTATCAAGAAGAGGAATTAGCACAAGGATTTAAAGCTTTCAAAAATCGTTTGCAGCTTCTTTTGGGAGGAAATGCTGCTGATGATATGAAATTAAGACCCGTGTGCATCATTCCGACATTCCAAGGGCTTTCAAACGTTGCATAAAGCTTAATCTACCTCTGATTTGGCGTTCAAATTAGAAGGCATGGCTGACTAAAAGCTTCTTCAGAGAGTGGTTTACATACGTTTTATATCCTGCCGTGTGGCTTTGAGGTTAGGGCATTCGGCTCACGATTGTATAGTCGCGAGTTCGATTCCCTGCGGCGCGTTATGTCGTTGAGCAAGACACGCTATTTCACGTTGCTCCGGTCCACACAGCTGGCAAAAATGAGTTCTACCCGTAATTCAGAGGATAAGCCTTGTCACATTCGGTGTGCCACGCTGAATCTCCCTGAGAACAACGTTAAAGTTATGCGTGTGGAGTGCTTAGTCACTTGCACGTTAATTTCACGAGCCGGCTGTTTCGTTGATCGAATCACCAAAAACACTCGTCGACGTAACCGGCGGGTGCCTTATTACTTTGTCCTGCCGAAGAAGAGTATAATGCTCGATACAATATTTCCGACAATGTGTTGTTTCTTGTAGACAATTTACGGAGCCACCCAGCGAACCTTGATGGTCTTTCTAATAATGTGAGAGCAGAATATATCCCCAACTTCTTTTCCGTCCATGGGATCAAGGTGTGATAACTGGCTTCAAGGCATATTATATGAGAAGAATTTTCAAACAACTTATGAAAGCAATTGACAGGGAGGATAAACATAAAGCTAGAGATATCTGGAAGAAATTCAAAGTAATGGACGCTATGGATAATAGGATAATACAGATGTGTAATTGGATGATCTTTGAATAATGCTTGAAAAAGTATACAGCCAGACTGTATCCGTGATATTACAAGTCTTCTTCAAGTAGAAAGTCTACACCAAATTCGGAAAGATATTGTGACTCTTGCAGAAGATGTAGGATTTGAAGAAATCATAGAGGACGATGCAATTGAATTACTAGTGTCCCAGAGGGAAAGTTTATCTGACGAGGAACTGATACTTTTAGAAAAAGCCAAGCTCTGAAAGCAGATAAGCCACTTAAACTGGCTGCAAAAATTATTGCTAAAGAGTTGACATTTATAAAGGAAGGTCTGCAGGATTCTGCTGATAATGATCCTAATCATGAACGTAACATAAAAGTTGCAAGAGGAGTTTACAATGAGCTCAGTTCCTATACAAAACTGTACAAAGAGATGATGTATCATAAACAACAAACAACTTTGGATAAGTTCCTCACTCCTCAAGTTGATGTTGGTGATAAAGAACAATAAGGTAGTAATTACTGTTCCTCACATTCCCAGTAACGCTCATTTCACTACCACCCCTCACTCAGTAGTCAGCATCTTCTGTAGTAAGAACTTACTCTTAGGATATTACGATTTTCATTAATTCCCAAACGTATGCCTCTTGAAATGTTTTTGGCGTTTCTATGTATCTATATTGTACTGTGTATGTTTAGAACTTGTTATTTTCATCTATAAAGATGATCATGTTGCCTGTTCTGTGTTGTTTTCTTGTGCTTCTTTCTTTTTCGAAAAAGTTCGTAGGAACACAATATCACTTGATAATATGAAAATCAATAAGGAAAATAAAATTTCGCATTACTGAATTTCGCATAACGGACAGATTTTCAGGAACGCATTGACAATTTTCGAGCCTACACAAGATTTAAAAAATAGCAATCATGTGCTATACGCTTATTGTTCATATGATGATAGTTTTCGATTTTCTCCTGATATGAGAGAGAGCAAGTTCATTTATTCTGACTATTGTCATTAGATATTAATTATATCTCAGCTATTTTGCCAATAAAAACTGGTGTGAGGAATGGTATTTGATTTCCACGTTCCTAATGTTAGTTGCTGATTTTCATTTTCAAATAGAATATTTCTACTTGTCTTTCCTTTACTACTAAACTTGTTTAAGTGGAATATCTGAAGTAGTTAAACAGAGAAGCTTATGTAACACCGTTCAGTCAGTTACAATTACCTTGTAAATTTACTTCAAATATAGCTCAATCGTTTTTAATATAAATTTATTTACCAAGCAAAAGAATTGTCATTGCAACATACCAGAACGAATGACAGTGTGGTGACAGCTTGAATGTCTGGAAACATGTTTTGTGCAACGAACAAACTTTTAAGCTACCGAAAGGCAAATATTTTCAAAATAAACTACTTATACAGTTACAAAGAAATAATCCCATTCACAAAATATCCACAGAAATAATAGCATCTAAGAAGCAATAAATATTTACATGACGGTGAGCACAATAGGAACAGTTGTAAGAACGAAAAACATGCTGAACTATGTGATTTATGCATTTCTCAACATTACAGCTCCATTTAGAATATATTTGCAAAACCCCGACACTTTGCACACAAATTATAAGACTTGGAAAAAATTTTAAATGCTAGAATGTCACGGGTATCTGAAACACCCTTTATGTAACAAAAAATGTTATCATATTCAATATTTATATCATATTAATTCAGGACATGATTTTAGAGCAAAACTCATCAAGTCCCTAAATTACACATGAAAGACTATATAACAAAAGAGTGGATCCTAAAAACGTATAAACGGTGCACCTCATTCACTATATCACTATGTTACACTCCCAAGTATAATATCATAACATAACAATATTATTCCTAGAAAATTTAATGAGCGTAACTTATCTTGGTTTTCAGAGAATACAGACAACAAGAGGTGATATAATAGCACAGCGAAAATAGAAGCAGCTTACACAAAGCCATGCATATCTCATCAAACCAACTACAACAATAGTTCCCCAAATATCATCACATTAATATATGATGACCTTTGACCACACAGCTTTTATCACAGTAGAGTACTCACACGTTAATGAAGGAAACAAAAACACTTTTAATAACTTTCAAAAATGCTCTGTAGACAAGTTCCATCAGGAAACGAACTGAAGAATTTGTTGAATTCCAAACCAAAATCACCAGTATGAACACTGCTGTACATAGATTCAATAAAGTAATTATGGATGAACTCAAAAATATATCTCCACAAAGCAACATAATCTGATTAATAATTAGAGGCAACCTTAAATCCAATGCACAAACACAGCACGCAATAAAAAGAAAATCCGTGTCAAAGAACTGAAGAAGGAAATAACAAGGATAATTAATCAGAGAAAAAAAAAAAGAGGAAAAATGTTCAAAACTATGTGATCAACATTAACCACAAAGCAAACAATAGAAAATTATATAGAATAATTAAGCCTCATCGTCGTCGTCATTGAAATCATTAAGCCACAACTCTTTTCACATCACCGCTCAGAATCGATTCAGACACCTGCGTTCAACCTCCATATGATTCTTAAGGATATATGATTCTTTAGTAAAAGGTACTTTCAGATGTCATACAATACTGAATTAAAAACAAAAATGAACAGAAATTCCATTATGTGTGTATATATATAGGCATGTATGCATGTATGTATATATGTATCTATGTATGCATGTATGTAAATACGTATGTATCTTTTGAAAGTTTCAGTCATTGGATTGGAACACCAGTTTGAAAGGTTTAGTTGAAAATCAATTCCTATTCTGCCAGTCTACCTAAGAAGAGATGAAGGAGACAGAGGAGACAGTGTGGACATCCTTCGAATGTCGTTTAGCCTCTCTCAGACAGCAGATGTTAAACAACGGGAGCAAAAATAATTGCGTAAACTTAGTATTGAAAAGCAGAAACCAAATCCTACGTTTCGGCAGTGAGCTCCCGATTAACATACCTTAAACAAGGCCTGGATGTGAAACGCTGAGTATACAAAAAGATGATGCTGCAGGAGTACATTTCCTGAAGACTCGAGGAAGTAATATCGACATGAAGCGCACTTTCTTTTGTACTCGTGGCCGCTACATCATCTCACACTTCGACGGCTATGCATTTGCAATTCAAGAACAGGAGATTTATACGAAATACCTAATAAACGAAAGAAACAATGACGCCCATGGGGATCCAAGATGCAACCGAAAATGTAGATTATGTCATATTTCTGGAAGATGTCACGCATATAAATTAGTAGCTGCCCCAAAATGTGATCTTCCTATGCGGCCGTTGATGCAAAAAGCAATTTACAATGCTATTCAATAAAGAAAAAGAAAGACTGACTTGGAACAGACTGGATATTGTTGTTTGTGAAAAATATAAAATATGTACCGTCAAAGATATTAGCCGTCCTGCCGATGTGAATATCTCTTTGGAAATGAAAGAGATACAGGACAAACTGGACAACAGTTTTGAGACTTCTAGCCACTATATTCAAATTATAAATTCACATTTATACCAATAATAATTGGTGCACTTGGTTCTGTGAGTAAATGCCTTAGTGATTATCTGGATAGACAAGGGTTTTCAGACCCTCCCCACCGCATCTAACCCGCATATTACAAATACAATCTATAAATAGAACAGTAAAAATATGCAAGACTTTTTAAAATGTGAATTTGTTTGTTCCTTACATTCTAACGACGAAGCTTTGTAACTTTGTCTGAAATCAGTTCCTACTTCAGAGGAAGACTGAAACAAATGAAGACAGAAGAAGAACATACATACATACATACATACGTATACATATATTGTATATCTATATATATATATGCATACATACATACATATATATATATACATACATACATAGATACATACACATACATACATACATACATACATACATACCTATATATATATATATATATATATATATATATATATATATATATATATATATAAATATATATATATATATATATATATATATATATATATATATATATATATATATATATATATATATATATATACATATACTGTGTGTATGTGTGTGTGTTTGTGTGTAAGGAATCAGAAGGATTTATCGTTTGACATTTATGAAGCAATGCCAATTAGCTCAAAAGGAAAAAGTTAATTTAATGACCTTTAATATGAATGTAGAATAACATAAGTCTGCGACCAAAATATTGTTTCAAATTTATTGGGTGAAATTGATCAATTTGTACCTGCTGATTTCAAAAATTACAAGGAAATGATCCTATCACGTTCAGTCTCTTTACAAGATCGATCATGACATTTTACCATTATACCCGAATTTGACTCTCCTCTTTTATTATTACTATTAACTTGCCATATCTAAATAAACTATAACAATATAACTAATAAGTTTAATTTTGAAAAATGAGTATCTGGCAACGTTTAGATTGCTTCAGTTGCACCGCGAGGTGCTGCTTCACTGTAGCTAGACTTACCCGTAAGTAGTAAAGGAAGAAAAATTAGTTTTACTAGGTTACGTTGTTTAGGTTAAAACGAAGCCTCAGTTATTTCCTCGTGCTTTTTTTCAAAGTATATATGCTTTTCAGTATACATATATACTTTGTTGTATTGTATCATGTTATATTTCAATGTTTCTTGAATGATATTATGTATATATTTAGATGGTAAATCAAATATGTGCTGTTAAAAATACCCGCTTCTCTTTTCCTTACAGACCTCCACTTTATTTGAAAGAAGGATGTCTTCTAAAAGGTGCTCGGTGTGCAGCAAGCTCGGAAAACCTTTGCAACATTTGTGGCGAGTTTATGTCGGAGAAACATCGAATTTGTCAAAATATCTTATTCCACCTTCTTTGGTATGGAGACTAAGATAGAAAGTGGGCTCCTCATAAGGCCTGCTGAATGTGTGTTGAAGAACTAAGACAATAGACAAAATATATAAAGAAGTCTTTTCGTTTTAGGAGTCCAAAGATATGGAAGTAACCTAAAATTTAGTGACGTCTGTTATTTTTTGCTCATGTAAGGTGCAGGGACACGGTTCAAGAGAGGGGAAATCATTATTTATCCTAAATAGTTTTTCATCCAGATCTGTTATCCACGGATCTGATATTCCAGGACCATCATCACCAGGAAATCTTGAAGACATATACTTGAGTTCTGAGTCAGAAGGCATAAATAGCAATGTCGATGAAGACCTCAGTAGCAGTTAAGACGAAACTCAACTATTCAATCAATCTGAATTAAATGATTTAATGATGAACTTAGGGGTTGTAAAGGAAGCAGAAGAGATTTTAGGTCGCTGACTTTAATCCAAGAATCTTTTAGCACTTTCTTTAGGTATCGTAACCGTGAAAAAGTATTTGTTCCTTATTTCGCTCTTTGTTTATTGTACAGATCCATCAGAACGATTTGGAAAGTTTGGCATAAGTTACGGTCCAGATGAATGGAAACATTTCTATTGACACTTCAAAAAGAAATTTTAAAGCTTTCTATTGTAAAATGGTAATGAATATGCTTCCAATCCTGTTTGAAACACGGTGACCATGAAGGAAACAAGAAAAGTTGGTGTCACTCTTATGCAAGATTAAATTCACAGATTACATCTGGATGATTTGCGCGGCAACTTGGAAGCAATATTGTATGCTCTTGGATAGCTGTCAGGCTGCACAGAATTTCCTTGTTTTTTGTGTGAGTAGGGAAGTAGAACCAGAAACATCTATGAAAAAGAATGGCCAAGTAGAGATACGCTCACACCAGGAATAAAAAATATCCTTCGAGAAAGTTTGGGTGATCCGAAAAGGATTCTTTTGGCTCCACTACATATAAAACCTGGTCTCATGAAACATTTCTTAAAAGCTTTGTCACAGGATGGAGAGAGCTTCATGCATATGCGTAGCAAGTTTCTTGCTCTGTCACACGCCAAGGTTGAAGAGGGTGTATAATATGTAGGACCAGATATAAGGAAACTCGTCAAGGATGAAAATTCTGAAGACACTCTTAGTGATTCTGAAAACGATGCATGGATTAGTTTTAAAAATGTGATGAAGAACTTCTTTGGTAATCACAAGGATCCAAACTACAAAGACATACTGGGAAGAATGCTTGAATATCTCAAGGTAATAGGATGTAAAATGAAGATTAAAGTTTATTTTCTACATGCCTGTTTAGATTTCTTTCCGGAAAATCTGTAAGTGAGGAGCAGGGGGAAAGGTTTCATCAAGGAAATGGAAAGAAATATCAAGGAAGATCGAATATCAATGTGATGGCCGGCTACTGTTGGATGTTGCACCATGAACGTCCACCTAATGCTCATAAGCGAAAGAAGAATTCCAGGCGTATTGAAAAAGAAGAGATTTTGAAGTGCTGGATAGAAAAACAAATTGAATGGAGCTCTTGCGAAAGAAAAAATAACCTTATTTTCTCACTGTTCAGTTACATTTGAGTAATTTCGTTTTGCTAAATAAAGTACCAAAATAATTTTTATTAGTTTCATTTTATCCTAACATAAGTGGATTTACCTACAAATTCGGTATATTTTATCATTTAATTGTGAGAAAACCTTAGGTTTTTGATATTTCGAATTAGCATCACAAAAATGTATAAAGTAAGATACAATTATCAAAATTTTTAAAAATTCCATTTCACAGACCTATGTAATTAATTTGGCCATTGTATATTGTCATACTCACACACTGTTGGTAAGATTATGGATGTTGCCAGTTGGAATCATTATGTCACTGATGTAATTTTGAAATTAGAGCTGCCTGTCATGGATGGGTAATATTTTAATTACTGTTTAATTAGCTTGATTTCATAATTGTCGTTGATTGTTCATGTCTGCGAATCGAAGTCATTGCTTTAAATGTTAAATGTCATTGCTAAAACGTCATTTCATCGTTCCTTGCTCGACATTTTACGCTAAAGTTTTGTTTTAAATGACAAATCCCGTATATCGCCCAATAATTTACCATATTCCTGTTAAAATGCAAATACAGAAGTCAGCTTTTTCGAGAGAAAAAAACAACCTAAATGTCTTCTTTGTAGATTAAAATTTTAAACTTTTCAGTGAACAAAATATTGACGCCTGATAGACAAATGATTATGAAGCATCAACATTTTCCATAATGACTTTAATGAGAAGCTTTTCATCAGTGAGAGTAAAGTGGATCTTATATTTCTAATTGCTCTTAAGATATAATCAATAGCAGATAATTTTATGTTATATTCAATCGAATCAGTCACTATTCTCAAATGTGTATTCTGTCATTTCATAATTACGGTGCAGTATTTCTGATTGCAATCTTTTTGGTTTATTATAAATAAAACTGAACAATGACACACACACACACACACATATATCGTTGACTCTGTAGCGGTAGCTAGATAGTTGTATGATCTCCCTTGCAAGAGAGATCATAGAGTAACCTACCTTTTCTAAGCCTCTCGAAGCATATGTTACACGAAACGTGATTCTTAACTTTTCAAGAAACTTAGAGTTTCTCTTGGGAGTTTCGAGAACATCTAGCGTTCCATTGATAAAAACAGCTTGCTCACCCAGATTTTCGCTTCTTAGTCGATTAGATTTAGAGCAATTCACGTCATTGCTTTGTCCATCTATTTCTCTACGCCACATGACTGAAAATCACCACTTAGCTGTTATTTCTACATTTTTCTATCTCTGAACCTTCTTGCATAGATTACTTCATTCAACTAGATTCTACATTTTTATTCTGTGTATCACCATCAACCAGTAAATAAAATATATTTCTATGTAGTAAATATGTAGGCGCAGGAGTGGCTGTGTACTAAGTAGCTTGCTTACCAACCACATGGTTCCGGGTTCAGTCCCACTGCATGGCACCTTGGGCAAGTGTCTTCTACTATAGCCTCGGGCCGACCAAAGCCTTGTGAGTGGATTTGGTAGATGGAAACTGAAAGAAGCCCGTCGTATATATGTATATATATATATATATGTATATATATATATATATGTATGTGTGTGTATATGTTTGTGTGTCTGTTTGTCCCCCCAACATCGCTTGACAACCAATGCTGGTGTGTTTACGTCCCAGTAACTTAGCGGTTCGGCAAAAGAGTCCGATAGAATAAGTACTAAGCTTACAAAGAATAAGTCCTGGGGTCGATTTGCTCGACTAAAGGCGGTGCTCCAGCATGGCCGCAGTCAAATGACTGAAACAAGTAAAAGAGTAATAAAAGAGTAATATAGATCGTGAATTTATTCTTTCAACTCCTTATGAACTATTGTTATAACAAACACGCAGCCACATCAACACCATGTACTGACTATATATTCCCACTACAACTCTATGTATTACATGCGCATATTGTCTCATCATAAGAAAATGTCTGTTGTTTAGCTTAGCAGAAACTTTCTTGAAGCTTTTTCTTAACATAACGAATTCCTTTATTTATTGATCTTTGACTACACACATTACCAAATATAGATTTTATTGTTTCAATTATGAGAGCAGTATCTAATAAACTTTATACGGTTTGTCGTAAGATGACTAAGACCTCTTCTGAAAAATGTATGCTGTTTCTCTCCACTCCCCGTGTAAGCAGGTGATTTATCCCATTTGCTTAGCGCTTTTATGTGTAGGTGTATTCTTTTGCAAGTTATAGATCTTAGAGTGCCTTTCTGATTGCGAATGTTCATGGCTCAACAGATGCATGCTGGGATGGATCTCCTGAAATGAATTTTATGTATGTGAAGTGGTAATTTATGTGTTCAACATAAATTGCAAATTAAACTGTTATCTTTCTAAAGTGTGCAGAATTTGCTATCAGGAATTAATATTTATATTAACTATACACATACATATATGTACACATACATATATGCATGCGTACAAACACACCACCACGCATACATACATATTCATACATGCATACACACGCACATATATACGCATAATCATGCATCTGTATACGTTTGCATACATGCATGCTGATGCACATATATACATACACGCATACACGCATACATGCATTGATATATCGATAAATAGAAATATAGATAGATGGATACATACACATATATATGTGCAAGGGTTGGACAAAATAATGGAAACACCTTAAAATTTCAAACAAATTTATTTAAATATGGGGTAGGACCGCCTTTGGCAGTAATTACAACTTGAATTCTACGAGGTATGGACTCGTACAAAGTTTGAATTGTTCCCAAAAGAATTTTTGTCCATCCTTCAGCTGAAACAGTCTCCAGTTCTTGTAGTGATGATGGTGGAGGATATCGATTCCTTACATGTTTTTCTAAAATGCACCATAAATGTTCAATAATATTGAGATCTGGGACTGTGGTGGCCAGATAAGATGTTCAACTTCACTAGAATATTCCTCGTGTCATTCAGTAACAACTTTAGCTGTGTGAATTGGTGCATTATCATCCTGAAAGATTGCGTTTCCCTCCGGAAACAGTTCCGCAACCATCGGATGAATTTGATCAGATCAAATGCTTAAATAGTCTTCACTATTAATTCTGCCACCAGATCATCACAGATCCTCCTCCATGTTTAACAGTTGGAAGAAAACAGTCTAGATCAAATGCTTTCTTTGGCTGTCTCCACACGTATACTTGGCCGGTGGTAGGAAATAAGGTAAAAGATGACTTGTCCAAGAAAAGAACATTCTTCCACTACTGTAGGGACCGATTCTGTAGGTTTTTACTCCACTTTAAACGCTTTGCAACGTTTGTTTTTGAAAGTAGTGGATTTCTGATTGCAACCCTCCCGTGAAATCCAGCTTTGTGAAATCCAGCTCCCGGCGAACACTTTTTGTGGAAATTGGGTTCTCGAGGTGGTCATTAAGTTCTGCACTAATTTTGGGAGCTGTATTTTGTGGTCCTTTAACAATTCGCGTAAGAGTCCGACGGTCCCTATCTGAAAGTTTTGGTTTTCTTCCGGAGTTTTGTTTCGACGAGGAGGCTTTTCCCTCTCTCTCAAAGGCTGTCATTACTTTTGAGACAGTACTTCTTGATACACGAAACATTTCAGCTGTTTTCGCTACGCTAGCGCCTGTCATACGAGCACCAACAATTTAACCTCTTTGAAAGTCCGATAAATCTGCCATTTTAATGAATTTTAAATACCTTTTTCTGATGATACCTGAGAAGAAACAGCAATTTTAATAAAACATATTAAGCAACGCTAATAATAAATAAAAAAAACATAAAAATAAGCAAGCTTTTGACAGTTTTATAGATATTTTAAAATGATGATGCTATGATGCTATGATGCTAGGTGTTTCCATTATTTTGTCCAACCCCTGTATGTGTATATTGTGAACGTATCCAATAGAAATATTAAGTTTAACAGTATTTGGAAAGATAACACTGCTTGAAGCCTTACGCTTATCAAATTAATTATAACTAGAAACGTAGGAGCTTTATTTAATGCTTTTTAATATATAGAAAGAATATTCAATTCATTCCATAAATACTTGATCAACTTGGTTCTATACGGGGAGGCGGTATAGATCGTGAATTTATTCATATTTGACGCGCGCGCACACACACACACACATACAACACACACACACACACATACACATGTCTAAATGATTGCGAAGCAACTTTCTAACTCAAACAACTGTTTGCCACCATTAAATAGCATGAGGTATTCTCAAAGAGCAGTGAAATAGCAAAAATTATAATGTGGTAACAAAAAAAAAAAAAAAATCACTTGCGAAATATATTATTATTCTTCTTCTCTTAAGGAGATTTAGTCACTATTTCTAGCCAATCAGGCGACCATATATAGTAGCAACCTTATTTTATTCCCCTTCACAAAATATATAAACTTATGCCGCTGTATTCGATATTAAATATTTTGATGGAACATCTAAGAGCAATATAGTTCTCCGATCTAGCGATACGCCCGCTGAGATTTGTACCATAGTCCTTAGATTTTCTCAGTCTAGAATCACAAACTAATATATGTGAATAAAAGGAAAAGTGTTACTATAAAAGATATGAACGATTACATAAACGTTGCTCGACCAATCAGCACTGTAAACGAGGTAAGTTAGTTAACTATTTGGAAACTCAAACTTTAGTCTGCTCATTGTGTGCACATGCAGACATTGTGGGGTTTCTGATCAAAACTTGTAGCGAATGATACTAGTGTATGTGCATCAAATATATATAATACATCGTTAGATAAACTGAGAAATAAAGAAACTAAATTGGAAGAGCCATAAAATAAAGCCGATTTACCAGTATTGAATATTGCACAAAAGAATGACGAACAAAATTCCATGAGGTATTTAGCTGTACCTTTCGTTATGTAGCAGTGTGAAGGTGTATCCTTCGTTATATAGCAATGAAATACTGGTGGTATATATATTTAACTATATTCTTATGCCATCTTACAAACGTAAGGCTTTCCGCCTTTGTTAAAAATCAATGTCAGCTACAAAAATTCTTTCATGTAGCAATATTTTTGATAAGAACAAATGTTTTTATGGAACTTCTTTTTAAAATTACATTTTAATTTATTCTTGATTATATTCACTTCACTTGATATGATGTTGTTTAAAACCTACCCCCACATCAGTTCTGATTGAACAGATATAAGATCAAAGGAGGTCAAGTACTGACTATCCTACCTTTATCTTTTCAGGATGTCTTATCTAAGACCACTTTGTCCAATGTGTTCTGCTCTTTCTACGGAATAAATTGAAGGAGATTTGACAGTTATATTCAAAGATCGACCATCAGCAACAGCACCAAGGTAGGTGTTTAGTAGCTGGTTCACCTCGTTATATAATGTTTCAGTTGGTGTACATGTTCGTTATATACCCTCTGCCATTAGAGTTTAACCAGTTGTCTATAAAGCTGAGCGCTAACTTTTTAGGGCCTGCTTCTTTTTCGGATATATGATCCACTGGCGACACACACACACACACACACACACACACACACACACACACACACACACACACACACACACACACACACACACACACACACACACACACACACACACACACATTTTTGTATATATAAGCAAAGATGCTAGTTCTAGGAGATAGGAGATGATAGGGGTTCGCTCCCGTGCTCCAATTTTATTGGATGCAGCTGTGCATCAGTAACCAACTACAGATGTCCTCTTGGGGTTAAAAAATCGCAGTAGTGTCCGCTCGAACGGACAGCCATGTTAAAGTGGCTACGAATATTACTGGTATATATATATATATATATATATATATATATATATATATATATATATATATATATATATATATATATATATATATATATCAGTAGACATTTGCTTCTGGTCGACCGCGTTGCTCATTTCTGAAGTCAAACTTACCAGAACGAAATGTTGCAAACCAACTTGATACTGTCGGTTGTGTAATAACATTAGAATGAAATACTCCATTAATATTCCGAGCTGTCTGTGATGCTGTATTTCTAAGAAAGAACTCATATTTTAGAACAGAACAAATTTCCGACATATCCATCTCTAAACAAAAATAACAAAAAGCAATTTATAAATACTTTATAAAGCGCAAAATGAGCTAGAATAAAGAAATAGGTGTGTTAGCTTCCTAACAAAAAATGAAGATTGTCAAAATATAATAATGGCGCAAAATGAGTAGCTGTCAAATATTACCATGTACCTTACTACAAACTTCATACTTGACGACCTACTATACACACACACATACGTAGATACAAATAAACAAGAACACAATATTTATTCACCTGTGTATGCAACAAAATAACTTATTTCTGAGTGTCATTTTCTCATATTCATTATTCATTATTCATTTTACATTTCTTGAAATGTGCTGAGCATTTTGATGAAAATCGAAGGGCGGAAGACGTTGAAAAAACAAAAATACAAAAAACAAAAACAAAACCAAAAAGCAAAAACAAAAAGAGCAGCGCAAAAAACAAAACAAAACCAAAAAGCAAAAACAAAAAGAGCAGCGCAAAAAAAACAACAAAAACAACCAGCAAAATAAAACAAGTATCAATATATTATACCTGGCAATAAACACGAATAGATGTTTAAAAAAAAAAATTCTCATATCTAAAAAGGGGAAAAAAAATATAATATTGACTTTCACTTTTAATGAAAACAATCGACTAGAGGTAAAGAGAGACAAACAGACGTATGTTGCACGGAGTAAAAAATTGTATTATGAGTGATGGCAGTGAATAAAAAATATTTTGTGATTGAAAGGTGCTTGACAATTCAACAGAAAAAGAGGAAAAATACTTGAAAAAATATTTCGAGTAGAATATTTATATTCATAATCAATCAATAATCGGCTTGCTCTATTTTGATATATATATATATATATATATATGTCTACGTGTTTAGCATATAAAATACCAGTCTCAGTCATTCATTCAAGATTAGGTCGATGTATATCACAGGAATTTATCATTATATATTCTTAAAGATATTAACATATTTACAAATACGCAATTGTATACACGAAATGTATTTCCATTCAGTCAAGTTCATCACATTTGCGTCCGTCTTTCATGTATAATACACTATAAACATATTCATGTTTCATTTGTTTTGCTTTTATCGAGTAATTTGTTACAAAAACATTTGCAATATTTCATATTTTACAAATTAACCAAAACTGAACTTATTACATTACTGACTTAATATTCTCCATTGGAGAATTCTCTTGCTTTATTTATATTTTAAGATTCAACATTCATCTGTTATGAAAAATAGCAATAAATGAGAACAATCTAGTCCAAAACTCAGTACAATTGTCCTGAGCAATTTGCTTTTATTTTATAGCTATTTGAATTTAGAGCGTTCGTTCGTTCGTTCGTTCGTTCGTTCGTTCGTTCGTTCGTTCGTTCGTTCGTTCGTTCTTTCTTTCGTTCGTTCCTTTCTTTCTTTCTTTCTTTCTTTCTTTCTTTCTTTCTATTTAACTCTCAATATATATATTTGACGCGCGCGCACACACACACACACATACAACACACACACACACACACACACATACACACACACACATACCTATACCACGCGTGCTTGTAAAGTTGAAGACTGTGAAAGCGCTTTCACAAAAATATTCTTCAATCAGATCTGTCTTAATTTAAATCCAAACCAGGCGATAACAAAGGATATCTACAGCGTGTAGCTTGAGTGAGTTAAGTCAGAAAAGATAATCGACAATCTTTGGTTTCAAGATGAAAGGTGTTCTTCCATGAAGATAATGCCCGGCCACATACAGCAAGGATTACATTCCAAAGGCTGGAGCAGTGCGAATGGAAAATGATGGCCCACCCACCATATTCGCCGGACATTGCTCCATCTGATTATCATTTATTCCGCAGTCTTCAAAATTATTTGGACGGACAAAATATGAATTCTGTAGACGAGGTTAGAACAGTACTGGAGGAATATCTTTCGTCACGGACATGTGAATTTTGGAAGAGGGTCTTTGAACGTCTACCAGAGATATGGAAGAGCATTGTAGAAAATGAAGTAGAGTATATTTTAGATTAAAAATGAAGTTTGTTTATTTTAGTTTTGAAAAATAAAAGAAGTATAAAAAACCGCATTGTTTATGGGATAACCCAATATATATATATATATATATATATATATATATATATATATATATATATATATATATATATATATATATATATTTGCCAATTTATCTTCCCTGCATCCATTGCACTGGATGGCAGAATCCCGGCTTAATCTTATAAGTCGTGTCCTCAATAACATTGTCACAATTCCACTATTACATCGGCCACACATTTTACGTTGAGTTCGTTCTTGGTAGTTTCGCGTTGGTAAGTAGTCATTTTGGGGATTTTGGTTGTTTTTCGCCTTTGATTATTTTGTATGATTCAAGTGCTTTTTTCATTCTTGGGTCTTGACTCAATAAACGTATGTTCTGATGGATAATGGTGAATATATCTATGTTTCTTAGTAATTAAAGATAAAGCTTTGCGTGTATCTCAACTGTTTTTAGCATTTTAAAAATATCTCCACTGTTTAATGCTTTGGCGCTTTCAATTCCATTCTCTATTAGAGCACTTTCTTTGAAGAAGCGTCTACTTTAATTCAGGAAGTCTTTTATTCTGAACATCCGGATCGGAGACAATTGTGCGGATTCTCCTAGATAGATTAAATGTAGCACCGGATTTCATGTTTTGGGTGGCATGAAGTAAATTGTTTGTAATGAGTCTGTTGGTTTGTAGTCGACGTTTGCTTCTATGTTCGTGTCATTTATAATAATCGAAATGTCTAACACGGGTAGTTGGTTATGGTTAAATTCCATTATGAACTGAATACTGTTATTGCGTAAGAATTTGAAACCAGCTAGGTGTTCATCTAATTCTCGTTTGCAATTTTTCGCCAGATAATTTTATATGTATATAACTTTAACTAGTTCCAGTCATTGAACTGCAGACATGCTGAAGGATTTAGTCGTACGGGTCGATCCCAGGTCTTATCTTTAAATTTAGCACTTATTCTATCGAATACTTTTATCGAACTGCTATGTCATCAAGCAGTGGCGGAAGACTAGCACAAGTGCAAAGAGACATACGCATACTATACGCAGACACACACACACACACACACACACACACACACACACACACACACACACACACACACACACACACACACACATACGCATATAATACATATATATATGCATATATATACATCTATATGCAGACATATATAGAGATATATATACAGACATATATATGTATATATGTATATATATATATATATATATATATATATATATATATATATATATATATATATATATATATATATATATATATATATATATATATATATATATATATATATATATATATATATATATATATTATATATATATATATATATATATATATATATATATATATATATATATATATATATATATATATATACATATACGTGTATATACACAGGCACATACAGACACATACACACACCTATACATATATATACACATATAATGCATATATACATCTATATACAGACATATATGTATACATATATATATATATACATGTATATACACAGACACAGACACGCGCGCGCACAGGCACACACTCATACACACACATATAGCTAAGGTAATATGGATTAATAAATGCAGGCAGTTATTTTGTAAGTACTCAGTTCTTAATCAGTGTTAGTTAACTACATCAAACAAACAGATATCTAAAGATGCAAATTGAATTAATACCAATGGTAATGCCTTCGGCGTGATAAGTAATTCCCGATATCGCTCAGAAGAATTTCAAGAAATCCAGAGTAAATTAAGTATATTAAAATAACTTCAACAAGAATGGAGAATATAATATCTTTATTTGAGGATTACATCATAGAAATCCAATGATCTCTTCTTGTGCATAAAATCGATCTATATTTGTTCGATTATATAATTCAATACATCCAAAGTGTATGCGGACGCAATGTTACCAAGGCAACCAATAACAGCTTGAATCCTTTATAATTGCTTTTCCTGTAATTTGATAAACGTATTGTTATATTTCGGGATGGTCAATTTTTTTTCTTGCCAAATAAACACACGTGGTATACATTCGTTTTTTACTCGTTTATTATTGTTCTTAGTTCATCTTATATCCAATGGACTAAATAGAACGGGCTAAACAGAACAGAAGGAAATACGTGGATAGAAGAGCCTCAGAAGAGGCCACAGATGTGTGACGAAAAATTTCCAGTTAATGGACCTAAGATGAAATAAGAACAATAATGAACGAGTGAAGGACGAATATATAGTGCGTGTGTTTATTTGAAAAGAAAAAATGACCGTCCCGAAGTATTATAATATCTGTTTCAACACATGATTTCACATCAGGAATCTTGCAAAACAAATTCACAAACTTAATAAGCGTAATCTTTCTGAATATTTACAACTTAACTTTTAGTATACATAAATAGCCAAATAACTAAATGTATTGAGGTAGCTTTTCTGTGGTTGTGTTATTTTTATTCTTTTCGTTGACAACTGACAACATCGTAAGTTAAATACTAAGCTGGCTTGCCGAGTCTATCATCAATATTGTCGCGCCTCCTGCCTTGAAACGGGAAAGAAGATAAATTTTTATCGTACTTGTGGCTATGGCGAAAGAATGTGTCTGGTGGACGCGTCTGAAGTACCAGAGACAAACACTTTCCTCTCTGGTGAATCTCTCATAAACTTCTTCAAGTATCACTTGAAAAGAAAGGTTAGAGGAGAGAGGGAAGTTTTGTCCAGTGAATGTTTCAACAAGAGATGGGTGAATGTAGCAAGGATGGCACGTGTGAATGACGGAGCCACTTTGAGCATAATCTTATGAGCCAGAAAAAAACAAAGGAAAAAGAGAGTTACCTACTTGTAAATGTGTTGTTTTGTGACATTATTGCTCGAGGTTACCATGGTCTTTTCGTAGATTTTTCTTTCCACGGATAAATCTCCCTACTTTTGGGAGCTTATTGTATTATTTCGACTTTTTGTATATCCCAAACGATTTCGATCCCTTTTGATTGTTGTCCCTATTTTTATTTTTTAATTTCGGTTGTTTTCGCCCCCCCCCACTCGAAAAGAAAAACTCTACATTGTATTTGTCCCCTCTATGTTTAGCCCTGTGTGGCCAATAAAGTTATCTATCTATCTATCTATCTATCTATCTATCTATCTATCTATCTATCTATCTATCTATCTAAGACGACCTTCGGCGCCTGTTTAAGACGACCTTCGGGCCGGGACATATGGACAACTTCCAGAGATCCCTGGCCTGGCAGTGCTATCGAGAAGCACTACCCGTTCGGGATAAGCTCTACAGGCATGGCTCGAGAAACACGGGGCCGACCTGTCCGAGATGCGGGCAGAGCGACGAAACCGTTCTGCACGCACTCGTACAGTGTCCCACCATTTCCGAGCTGTGGGTTTACGTCGAACAACTGCTATCGCGTGTTGGACGAGTCGGTCTATCAGCCGAGTCTATCGTGAATATTGTCGCGCCTTCTTCATTTAAACGGGAAGGAAGAGCTATTTTCATCGTACTTGTGGCTATAGCGAAAGAATGTGTATGGTGGACGCGTCTGAAAGGTCTAGAGACAAAGATTTTCTCTCTGGGCAATCTCTCATCAACTTCTTCAAGTATCATCTGAAGAGGAAGATGAGAGTAGAAAGGGAAGTCTTGTCTAGTGAATGCTTCAAAAAAAGATGGGTGAATGTAGCAAGGATGGGACGTGTGAATGACGGAGCCCCCTTGAGCATAACACTATAAAGGAGTAAAAAAAAAATCCAGAAAAGAAACAAAAAGACAAAAGAGAGTCACTTACTGTTATAGTATCTTCAATAACAATGACAATATTGACCAAGATTACCGTGGTCTTTTCCGTAGGCTTTTCTTTCCACGACTAAACCTAAACTGTCCTCCCCTTTTTACACGAGAACATTACTGTGATACACGATCCCTATTGATCGCTATTTTTTTTCTCGATCCCTTTTGATCGAACTCCCCCCTTTTTCCTTCCTACGACCCCTTTTGATCGACACCCCCTACTTTTTCCCTTTCCCCTCCCCCAAAGAAAAGCTCTACATTGTATTTGTCCCATCTTTGTTGAGCCCTGTGTGGCTAATAAAAGAAATGTATCTATCTATCCATCCATCCATCCATCCATCTATCCATCCATCCATCCATCCATCCATCCATCTATCTATCTATCTATCTATCTATCTAACTATCTATCTATCTATCTATCTATCTATCTATCTTTCTATCTTTCTTGACGGACGTGCTGTCACATCGGCTGCAGAGGTAAATGTTTATTTGACCTTTTATTGCCCAAATTTTGTTGGAATTTTTGTATATAAGGTGTGTGAAGCACCCAACTTTCTTTTTATTGTATTTTCAAGGTAGGAATTGGCCCTTAGGGGCAGTTTCAACCTTTTTAAAATTATATATTTTCTTCTCGACATTGAAAAATGTCGAGAAACAGTCATAGAACGCTGGACAGAAACATTGATGAACGAACATTTTCCTAGACTTGAGACGCTAGGAGAACAAAAAAATAAGTCATGCACGCGCACACACACCAAAACAACAACAGACATCGAAAAAAAGAATGAAGCAACAGATTCTAAAGTCAAAGCTGTCAACGTCATGGATACTGTTAACAGCCCTGTCACCACCACCAACACCAACAACAAAAACAAAACTGTAACCAAGGTTACAAAACCATGCGTAAGAACCGTCACAAATGTCTCTGACGTAAGCACCATTGCTGCTGACGCCATCATCACCACCACCACCACCAACAACAACGACAACAACAACAACAACAACAACAACAACAACAAGGACGCAAATTTATCGGCCGTCAGCACCGACACCACCACCTGTTCAACAAACTCTGCTGCCACTACCACCACCTTTGAACCAGGCAGTACATACACCAACATAAACAAAAATATTCAAAAGAACATGTCCGCCAGCACAACAAAAACAAATTTCGCAAATGCTCTAAAGGAAAAAAGAACAATAGTGACATTCACACAACAACAAATTAAAGACACAAAATCCCTTCTTATGAAAGAAGGAGATGATGTTAGAATAAACATACCAAAAGATATTATAGAAATGAAAAACAAAATGTGCATCATTTATAAACTGGTAAACGCAAAAACCAGACGTGTAGAAAATTTTAGCACAGATAAAATTGAGGTTTGTCTTAGAGCAATTTGGCCTCATCAAAATCATGTCACGTGGGGAAGAAAATTTGGAACTGTGCAGGTGAGATTTTTAAATGAAAATTTAGCTAAACAGTTTTCGACACTCTCTCTCCGCACAGATAACTTAGTGATGATACCGAGTTATCTAGGACAGAGAGTGACCAAAGTAATAATAAAAAATGTGCCATCGGAAGTGGACACCCAATGGCTGATATCGGCCGTATGCCTCGAAATGGAGGAGGCAAATATTTTAGAGATTACGGTCGTAGAGGAAAAGAACTGGGGACGGAAAAATCTGGAAATCCTTCTCCACATCACGGAGGAGGCTTCACAGAAAATTCCTCCAAACATTAAACTGGCAGAGGACCACAAGCTGTATGTGGTGGTAGAGGGCAGGCGACCTCGCTGTTACCTATGCAACAGCGAGGCACATCTGAAAAAGGACTGCCCTCTGGCCGCTAAACAACAACAACAACAACAACAACAACAACAACAGAAGCAACTACCAAATACCCCCAACAGAAAAACTTTACTACCAACACCACCAGCAACACAAAAAACAACAGAAATATCAGCAATAACCACAACAGAAAAGACAACAGAAACTGCAAAAACAGAAGAGAAAAAAAAAAGAAAATTCCAAGACTGCCTCTCCCTCCCCCATATCACATACACCACACACAAATAACAAGCAGCCAACACCAACAAAAACAGCAACACAAACACTCACAGAAACACACACAGACGCACAAAATATGCCGTTACCTCTTTCTGACTCCTCAGAACTTTCATCATCGGATGAAGAGAGTGGGGAGGGTTGGAAAATAGCTACGAAAGGAAAGAGGAAGCGCAGTAAGAAGAAAACAAAACAAAATGCAAACACAAACAAAGCAGGGAGATTCACATCTCCCGAAAATACTACTAACACCAATAGTAATATAAAAAAAACAATGCTAACAGCAATAGACAGTACAAACACAGAGTTGATGAATTACATCAACTCTAAAACAAACTTCACAAATAACGACATCAAAACAAACAACCACCCACGCACAACACCGCCAAAACACATTAAAATTTATCATGTATCACCATGACAACCTCCATCTGATGCGCTACATCATAGAGAGGGTAGTTAAGGAACCTGGCATGGGTGGGGCCCTGATCAATTTGGATCAATCCAAAGCTTTCGATAGGGTAGACCATCGATACTTGGAGGCCGTCCTCGAAGCGGTCGGTTTCGGTCCCGTTTTCCGCGGCTGAATGGCTGCCTTGTACACAGGCATCCGTTCGGTTGTTCGCGTCAATGGACGTCTATCGGGACCCTTCGACATTGCACGTTCGGTTCGTCAGGGATGCCCCCTGTCGCCGCTCCTGTACGTATTGACTCTCGAGCCACTACTGCGGAAGCTGGCGACGCTGAGGGGCATCCCGCGAGAACTGGGGTGCGGGACGAGCGTGTCGGCATACGCGGACGACGTCACCGTCATAGCGTCTAGCCACGAGCACATCGAGCTTGTCGGCGAGACGCTGAAAGACTACGAAGCGGTGACGGGAGCGAAAATCAACCGGGATAAGTCGGTGGGTTTGCTGCTCGGCACCTGGAGAAGCAAGCCCATACCGTCCGGCAGCGGCTCAGTAGCGGGACGCTGGACGGACGGTCCGGTCAAGTTGCTCGGAGTCTGGTTCGGTCAAGTTGCTCGGAGTCTGGTTCGGTCCGGACCTGCAAACGGAGAAGAACTGGGACGAGATAACGAGTAGGGTGGCCACTCTCTGCCGGCAATGGTCCGAGAGGAAGCTGTCCCTAAAAGGTCGGGCGGAGGTGGCGAACGCGTACATCGCGTCCGTCATCAAATACCGCCTGACCGTCGTGCCTTGTCCCGATCGCGCCATCACCGAAATGGAGCGCATCCTCTTCCGCTTTTTGTGGAAAGGAAGCGTTCCGATGGTGAGGCGATCCGTTTGTTGCCAACACCCGCTGAAAGGAGGGCTGGGCATGCCGTGGTTGATGATGCGCAGACATGCGCTGAGACTGCGACATCTCCGGCTCTATGTAGACGATGGTGAGCAGGTGTGGTCGCCGTTTGTGCGACGCGCTTTCCCGCAGCTCGTCTCCATGACCGAGCTGCACTCGTGGATCAAAAAGAGGTCGAGGAATGGCGATGGCACCGTGAGTGTCGCGTTGCTCTGCAACAACTTTGCCGTCCCCGGTCGACCTTGAGCGGCTGCATCACAACGAAGTCATTCTATAGGGGATTATTGGAGGGCAGGTACGACGACGGTCTCGGGGCGAACCTGGGCGTCGACGAGGAATACCTGACCCGCCTTTTCAGGACGACTTTCGGGCCGGGACCTATGGACAACTTCCAGAGATCCCTGGCTTGGCAGTGCTACCGAGAAGCGCTACCCGTTCGGGATAATCTCTATAGACACGGCTCGCGAAATGCGGGGCCGACCTGCCCGAGATGCGGTCAGAGCGACGAAACCGTTCTGCACGCACTCGTGCAGTGTCCAACCATTTCGGAGCTGTGGGCTTATGTCGAACGACTGCTGTCGCGTGTGGGACGAGTCGGTTTATCAACCGAGTCTATCGTCAATATCGTCACGCCTCCTTCCTTTAAACGGGAAGGAAGAGCTGTATTTATCGTACTTGTGGCTATGGTGAAAGAATGCATCTGGTGGACGCGTCTGAAAGGATTAGAGACAAACACTTTCCTCTCTGGTCAATCTCTCATCAACTTTTTCAAGTATCACTTGAAAAGGAAGGTGAGAGTAGAGAGGCAAGTGTTGTCTAGCAAATGTTTCGAAAAGAGATGGATACATGTAGCAAGAATGGCACGTATAAATGATGAAGCCACCTTGACCATGATTCTATAAAACGTTTTTTAAATTTTGTAAACAGAGAGTTATTTACGTTTCTTGCATAAATAAAAGAAATTTTATTTAACAAATTGTGACACTAAGGACCGAGGTTACCGTGGTCTTTTCGTAAGTTTTTCTTTCCTCGGATAACCTCCCCATTTATTGGGAATTTTCTGTATTATTTCGTATTTTTTGTAAATACCCCAAACGTTTTACGATGTTTTTTTTTTTCTCTGCTTTGTTTTCGCCCCCCCCCCCCTCGAAAAGAAAAACTCTACATTTGTATTTTGTCCCTTCTATGTTGAGCCCTGTGTGGCTAATAAAGAAACATCTCTATCTATCTATCTATCTATCTATCTATCTATCTATCTATCTATCTATCTATCCATCCATCTATCCATCTATCTATCTACCTATCTACCTATCTATCTATCTATCTATCTATCTATCTATCTATCTATCTATCTATCTATCTATCTATCTATCTATCTATCTATGTACATGTTCAGATGTGTCTTAGACATACATTGATGTATTTATGTCTATATGTATATATTATACTGTATTTACTCATACCTTTTACTGTGTCTCTGTGTTCGTACATTGCTTTTCTATCTTATTTTACTGACGTCCTTTTTCTTATCGTTCCTCTCTTTCTATTCTTGCCTTCTGTTCTGTCTGTAATCTCGCCATTAATCTATCTTTGACCCTCTTACTACTCCTGGAAAACTTTATTCAGTACTTCAGTTCTCAACATCTGATTTTATTACGTTTATACTGTTAAGTCGTTTCTTCTCCCCTTCGTCTATATCATATATCTCCCTTTTTTCCCTCTTCTCTCTCTGACTCTCCTCGTATTCTCCCTTTCATTTTCCCTTTCTTTCTTTCTTTCTTTCTTTCTTTCTTTCTTTCTTTCTTTCTTTCTTTCTTTCTTTCTTTCTTTCTTTCTTTCCCCTTCCCCCTTCCCCCTCCTCTCCTCTCCTCTCCTCTCCTCCATCTCCTCCTCTCCTCCATCTCCTCCTCTCCTCCATCTCCTCTCCTCCATCTCCTCCTCTCCTCCATCTCCTCCTCTCCTCCATCTCCTCCTCTCCTCCATCTCCTCCTCTCCTCCATCTCCTCCTCTTCTCCATCTCCTCCTCTCCTCTCCTCCATCTCCTCATCTCCTCTCCTCCATCTCCTCATCTCCTCCCTCTCCCCCTCTTCTCCCTCTCCCCCTCTTCTCCCTCTCCCCCTCTCCTCCATCACCACCTCCTCTCCATCTCCCCCTCTTCTCCCCTCCCCCTCTTCTCCATCTCCCCTCTCCCCTCCTCTCCATCTCCCCTCTTCTCCATCTCCCCTCTTCTCCGTCTCCCCTCTCCCCTCTTCTCCATCTTCCCCCCCCCCTCCTCCTCCTCCTCCGCCTCATCGTCAGTCTTCTTTCCTTTCCTTTCCTTTCCTTTCATTCCCCTTTTGATTTCCTTTTATTATTGGTGTATCTTCTGCTTGTGTACTCATTTCATTCTCAACTACAACTTTTAATCTTTAATTTCAATTTCAGTTCAAAACCCCTCTTCTTTTTCTGACTGCTATTATATTCCTTTTAATCATTTGCAATTCCCATTTCGGGATGTAGACTATTTTACTCTGTTCATCTGTTAACTCGCTTTTGCACTAAGTTTTTCCGACTCAACGATTGTTTATCTCTATTTCTTTGCTACAGTTAACCCCTACTAGCAGCCAAACATACACCAATTAGCAACCCGGTCAGATTGAAATACTTATTTGTTGAACTATATGCAATAAAGACTATATTATATTGTATATACGCACATGATTTAATCATTGCGTATTTTCACGATTATCTGATGAACGGTCACGTGAAACACTAAGCAACGGTGTTGTGAAGTTTTTCGGATTAATAAAATAGTACATGCAGTATATATATATATATATATATATATATATATATAGGTGAGAAAAATTGGTATGTGAAAGTACGTGGTTGGATGTATAAAAGATAAACAAGAGTGAAAAAACTACAGAAGGATTGTGTTACATGGTTAAAGTATATATTTAAAATATGTCAGAAAAATGTTATAAAATTTTTCTGACATATTTTAAATATATACTTTAACCATGTAACACAAGCCTTCTGTAGTTTTTTCACTCTTGTTTATCTTTTATATATATATATATATATATATATATACATATTTGTGACAGACCATGCCTTTCTTTTGCTGGGCTCAAATCACATTTGAGGACCCATGAAAAACGAAACCCCCACCAACTACTCTGCTTACATATCTGTGCACACCTTTCAATGATATGTATGCCATAAGGTCTGCAAATCTAACGGAGGCCTCAAAAGACATTTTAAGATCCACAAAGATCAGAAATTAACTGCAGCTCTTGGTGGTCCACATCAGATATGCAATCTATGTGGGTGTCTTTTCAATACATTGTCTGGTTTAAAAAGCCACATCAGACGCCATGTTCTAAGGTGTAAGTACTGGGTCAAACTCAGCATAGTGAATAGACAACCACTACACACACACACACACACACACACACACACACACACACACACACACACACACACACACACACACACACACAATAAGGCGGCGAGCTGGCAGAAACGTTAGCACGCCGGGCGAAATGCTTAGCGGTATTTCGTCTGCCGCTACGTTCTGAGTTCAAATTCTGCCGAGGTCGACTTTGCCTTTCATCCTTTCGGGGTCGATTAAATAAGTACCAGTTACGCACTGGGGTCGGTATAATCGACTTAATCCGTTTGTCTGTCCTTGTTTGTCCCCTCTGTGTGTAGGCCCTTGTGGGTAGTAAAGAAATAAAACACACACACACACACACACACACACACACACACACACACACACACACACACACACATATATATTCTCTTTTTTTCTTTTTTCATTTCCTTCCTTCATTTGATTGCAGCCATGCTGGAGCACCGCCTTTAGTTGCGCAAATCAACCGCAGGACTTATTCTTTGTAAGCCTAGTACTTATTCTATCGTTTCTTTTGCCGAACCGCTAGTTTACCAGGACGTAAACACACCAGTATCGTTTGTCAAGTGATGTTGGGGGGGGGGGGGACACAGACACACAAACACACGCGCGCGCACACAAACATATACACATACACACACACGCACACACACATACGACGCGCTTCTTTCAGTTTCCGTCTGGTCGACCCGAGGTTTAGTAGAAAACACTTGCCCAAGGTGTCACGCAGTGGGACTGAATCCTGAACCATGTGGTTGGTAAGCAAGCTACTTACCACACAACTACTTCTGCGCCTATATACATACATACATACATACATACATACACATATATATATATATATAAAACACATATATAAATACGCACATATAATGTCTCTTTACGTTTGTTTTTGTGGTCCACCAGCGCTTGACAACCGGTGTGGGTTTGTTTGCGTCCCAGTAACTTAGCGGTCCGGTAAAAGAGTCTGTCGAATTAGTAGCAGGCTTAAAAAGTAGTGGGGTCGATTCATTCGACAAAAAATTCTGGCCTCAGTGTAATGACTGAAGTATGTCACAGATAAAAGATATATATAGTACTTATGTGTATGTAATATATATATATATATATATATATATATATATGAGGTAGTATCAGAAAGTTCTCGGACTAGTTCTGTAGCGCGCCAACAGATGTCAGCACACGGTTGCGTGCGCAGTGAGAGCTAGTAGTGACCTTCATGAGGCAGTGTGCCAAGTGATATCTCTGTGTTTACTAGGCAAGTAGTGAAATTTATGTTTTTGTGATCATATGTATGCTCTAGCCTCCGAATTTGTCATGGACAAGAAGTTGGAACAAAGAGTCAACGTGAAAATTTGCGTTAAACTTGGGAATGTCTGCTACGGAGACATAGAGCATGCTTCGACAAGTTTACGGCGACGAGGCAATGGGTCATACGCAATATATCGAGTGGCACGGGCGCTTCAGATGAGGAAGAACGACCCTAGAAGACGATAAGTGATCTGGAAGACCTGCCGGAAACGACTTCCAGTCCGGATTCCAAAAGAAGTAGGAACGCTGGGACCGGTGTATTGCTGCGCAGAATGACAATTTCGGAGGAGATGAAGTTAAAACTTAGGTATAGAGGTAAATTTTAATTATTAAACATAACTAGTCCGGGAAGCTTTTGATGATACCACCTCGTATGTGTGTGTGTGTGTGTGTGTGTCGAACGCCACGCACCCGTTTCCAAGAAAGTTTTATCTTAATAATTACTACTGCGCACTCTACTACTATTACTATCAATTCTCTGTATATCTTCTCCCTCTCTTGTTCTTCATCCTTTCTATTTTTCTCTCCCAACCCTTCCCTATTCTTCTCTTCCATTCATCGTTCCCTCTCTCTCACTCCTCCTCCTTGACCCTCTCGTCGCTGACACGTTACGAAAGGGATTCTTTCTTTCTACTTCCTGCCTTCCTAGAGAAGACGTGATTTTTTTGTCTCTCATTCACATCTAACTAGCGTTCAAAATAATAATTTTTCTATCGTCTTGGCCTAACAGCCCTTACCGTTTGTTTTCACTGTTCTGTCTTGTTCTCACTGTTCTGTTCTTGTTTACACTTTCACCCTCCGCAAAAAATTCCAAATTTCATTTAATTTGCTTTGCGGGAAGGACTGTTCCAACGAAGTAGCGTATTGTCCTTCGAAACGCGGAGTAGATGGAACAGGGACAACTGAAGAAGGGAAATATTCTTTATGTTACATGTCTCGTTTCTCTGTTTGATTTTTGTTGTTCGAAAAAAAAAGTTCTTTTTCTGTCTTCGTCTTTATGTTTTCGTTTCTCATTGTGTTTAACGTTTTTTGTGATGTCCTCTACACATATATGCATGTATGTATACATACAGATGTAGGTATGTACATATATGTATGGATATATGCATATATTTATATATTATTTATGTTATCTCTCTCTCTCTCTCTCTCTCTCTCTCTCTCTCTCTCTCTCTCTCTCTATATATATATATATATATATATATATATATATATATATATATGTTGTTGTTTGTTCTGACTCATAAGGGACGGTTTCTCGGTTTCATCGGCGTAAAGGTTCCCCATCTGGACAGGGCGCCTATCCGTCGCAATATATATGCATGCACGTATATATATAAAGACACTTTTATACATAAATACATACATATATTTAAACTAGTGCATTAGCAGTGTTTGTTTAATATGCGGTAGATATTTATCATGTGGATTGTCTCTGCGCGGCAATGTTAGGCGATCCTTTCTAAGAACACCAAGATCACGTTTGATAATATAGTCGTCAAATCAAAATATGAAACATGTTATAAAATATTCATATTATATTAGTGCATTTAAGAAGTTCATTTACATATTCCAGACATAAGTTAGATATAATGTATGTCTTCAGATTTGTCTTATTGATTTTCATTAAGAAAATGCAACATTTAATGAGGTGTTTTAAATACAAACACGTACAAATACACACACACACACACACACACACACACACACACACACACACACACACACACACACACACACATATATATATATATATATACACACACATATATATATATATATATATATATATATATATATATATATTTATGTATATATGTAACCAGCTAGAGGAGATGTCCTCTTGAGGTTAAAAAATCGCAGTAAAGTCCGTTCGAACGGATTGTCATGTTGAAGTGGCTACGAATATTACTTGTTAGTACAACTACTGCGTTGACCTCTTAGACAGATTTTAGAACTAGCATTTTTGCTTGTTGCAAAATCAGCGACTGTATGTCACTTGAAATTATATATATTGTGAATAGATGTGAGCTACGGCCATCTCTAGCTGAAGAGGTGTCCAGTACAGAGGAGAGGAAAAAATAGCCCGAAATCAGGCTGGTTTGCTGGTCCTGTCGGTAGGTGGTAGAGGTTCACTCCCCTGCTCGTAATACCTCAGAAGCAGCTGTGCATCGTTAACCAACTAGAGCAGATGTCCTCTTAGGGTTAAAAAATCGCAGTAAAATCCGTTCGAACATACAGCCATGTTGAAGT
>NC_142936.1:67877458-67899958 GCF_046866305.1 Octopus bimaculoides | reverse complement strand
ATGGATGTCTCCAGGCTTTTATGCAACGTACGTCTGTCCACGAAAGGATGGGGAAATTGCTTCTCCTGTGGGTCAACAAGAAGCAACTTGCAGGGGATATGATTATGGAGACCATCATCTGCGAGAAAGCACGAGCGTTGTATGGGAATTTTCTGAAGCAGAAGCCTGGAACATCGACGGAGGAGACATCAGCAGACGCATTTAAGGCTAGCCGTGGCTGGTTTGATAATTTCAAGAAGAGGACTGGTGTTTATAACATCGTCAGGTATGGAAAAGCAGCGAGTTCTGACACGAAAGCAGATGAAAATTCCGTGCGGGATTTTCGTCATATCATCGCAGCCGAGGCGTACATCACACAATAGGTGTTCAACTGTGATGAAACTGGCCTGTTTTGGAAAAAATGCCCAGAAGAACCTACATAATTGCAGAGGAGAAGAAAATGCCAGGCCACAAGCCTATGAAAGATAGGCTAACTCTCGCCTTTTGTGCCAATGCAAGTGGAGACATGAACATTAAGCCGCTCCTTGTCTATCATTACAAAAACCTACGAGAGTTCAAGTCATACAAAATCGTGAAGGAGAAGCTGCAGGTCATGTGGAGGAAAACGTTAAACCCTGGGTCACCAGGCAATTCTTCTCCGAGTGGGTCAGCCTTGTCTTCGGACCAGCAGTGAAAAAGTTCCTATTGGAGAACAATCTTCCTCTCAAGGCCCTCCTCATCCTCGAAAATGCTCCTGCCCACTCACCTAATCTCAAAGATGATATCCTGGACGAATCTAAATTTATAAAAGTTCGTACCTTTCGCGCAACACCTTGCAGCCATGAACCAACAGGTGATTTCTAATTTTAAGAAATTGTACACCAAACACCTGTTTTGTCGGTACTTTGAAATCCCCGAAAATATAAATCTTAATGAGTTTTGGAAGGAGCACCTCAACATTGTAAACTGCCTGAAAATCATCGATATAGCTTGGTAGGGTGTAACGAGGAGAACGCTGAATTCTGCATGGAGGGAACTGTAGTCTTACTGCGTATCTGAAAGAGACTTCGAAGGGTTTGAGTTTGAGACACCTGTAGTTGAGGAGATAGTGTCTCTTGAGCCTCGAGGTTGATGATGGGGACACTGACGGTCTCGTCGAGGAACACTCAGAGAAGCTTCAGGAGCAGCAGCATTTGGATGCGGTGGAAGAGATTGGTTCCTCGAACTAGGACGATGTAGCAGAGAATACTATCTCTACGAGTGACATAAAGGCAGTGTTGGTGAAGTGGCAGTATGTTTCTGAACTTGTAGAAAAATATAATCCTGAAAAAATAGCTACAGGTTGTGCAGCGGCTTTATTTAATGACATCGCTCTGGTACATTTTCGTAACTTTGTGAAAGGCAGGAGAAAACAGACTTCTCTTGATATGTTTCGAATAAAAGCAAATGTAAAAAATGAAGAAAGTGTGTCCAAAATGCCTAAATTAAGCGAAGTCAGAGAGAAAATGATAGAAATTGTTCTTCCTGAAGTCTTAATGGAAGAAGTTTCTCCTTCGAAACAGTAATTCTCCTCTTCCCCGCTCTTTCGCCTTCCTCGCGCACAAATCTTTAAGGAATTCAGTTAATAAAACTAGTTTACATATTTCTTTTGTATTCTCTTTTCATAATTGTCATTTAATCGTAACTACACTTTTTCTGTTTTAAAACCCATAAAATATTACTTTTGGGAGGTTTTGGGAGGGAGGCTGGAACGGATTAATTATATTTTAGCTAATTGCCATGGGGAAAATTAATTTATAAAATGAGTAAATCGTAAAACGATCTCGGTCATGGAACGAATTAAACACGTACTACGAGGTATCATTGTATATATATATACATATATACGGCAAAATGGAGAGGATACAAAAATGACATACATCAGCCGGTAGACATTCTATTATGTCTGTTTATTCTAAAACACAAGGAAGTATTATAAGAATACATACACAACCAAAGACTGTGTGCTACACAAATATGAACTAGTAATACATAAAACAGTAAAATATTAAAAGATTAAAAGCTCAGTTCCTAACGGCCGTTTCTGCCAAGAGGCTACGAAATCTTCCATGCTACCTCCATCTCTTCAGTGTTCTATAGGGATGGGTAGATAGAGTCTGGATGTTGAGTGTGCCTCTACGCTTCTTCAGAGGGTTTAAATAGCCTAAATAGTTAGGGTAGCCGATACATACAAGAGTCAGTTACCAATAGGTACAGTATATTTTTCTGATTGAAGAGGGCATAAGAAGAATAGGGGAAAATGTTAGAGTGAAAGAGGAGTAAAATTTAGTAAAATGGATTAAGTACCTTTAAACCCAACACTGTAATCGTAACGTGTATTTATATGTAAACAAAATAAGAACCGCTGCCTAAATTCTCCCTTCCTAAAAAATTCCTCCTTAGAAAAACTGTATCCACTTATCCACCACTGGAAAAATAACAGGAATTTTGGAAGGCAACACTTGAAGTCTATGACTTATTTCCCTTTCCTATACCTAATCCATTTTACTAAATTTTACTCCTCCATATTCACCCGATCTCGTTGTCTGTGACTTTCTAAAAAAATTCCTGCGAATGAAAAGAGTTTTTTTAAGGAAAACGTTTTGTAGACGTGGAAGATGCGAAAAAAACAACGACGGAAGCGATAAAAGGGATCGCTTCACAAGAGTTCCAGGATAGCAACGATCAGTGGAAGAAGCCTTTGGATCGATGCATTGCTTTAGATGCAGAAAACGTTGTGGTTGGTAAAAGTAATAACATGTAAAACTAAACGAATAAAATAATATTGCGAAATTACGGTTTCTTTTATCCCTCGATGCACGGATCATAACCGCACCTAAACGCCCGTTGTTTTCAAGTGGTCGGTGCCACCTTGCACCGAAGGCTGCGCGCTTGCCGGATCACTCTAACCATCCCCGGCTATATATAGCTAAAGGGAACCTCAGAGGCAGTAATTATTCAAAAGAAGGGTAGACTAAAAGCTGCTCTTCCGAGGTTTCACTGGCTAAATATATATATATATAATATATATATATAATATATATATATATATATATATATATATATATTATATATATATATGTGTGTGTCTGCGTATATATATATATATATATATATATATATACCTGAATTGTGGCACAATATGGACAGATTTCGGAATACCGATGAACTTTTATGTAAATGTATCAACTTAAAGGATAAACATATTACAATGTATATTACAATGGATATTACAATGGACAATACCAAGTGGACTCCCACTTTTTCTCTCTCATGTCTCTCCCTCTTTTACTTTTTTCTTGGTGACTTCTTCTTTGTGATATAATGCTTGGGAAAGAATATATTTGCGGCTGAAGATAGCTTTATACCATCCTGTCTATCAATTATATACCCATATAATGATGCAACGACTATAAAGCTTGAAGCACGTGTACCGCGGAATCCTTTGTGTTCTGTTTTAAATTTTACGTTTTTTAATTTATATATATATATATATATATATATATATATATATATATATATATATATATATATTGATAGAAAAGACAACAAAAGAAAGAAAGAGACCTCGATATTATGTAAATAGAGGAATTTATCTGTGAAAATATGTGACAATTATTCGGTAGCCATGATAAAACTCCGAGTTTCGGATGCTGGGGCGGAAACCCAACCCGCCATCTCTTCAGTTATCTGGCCATTGATAATTCCTATGAAAATGACCGTTAAACAAAGGGAAATTACTGTGTGGTTGACCGTTATTATGACAAAAGAGCTATTAGAATGACCGCTAAGTGAGGGGAGGGAGTAAAGTTAAGGGAGTAAAAAAGTCCATAGTATTCGCGTAAGCACACCAATCCATACATACACATGCGCACCCGCACACCCACGTATATGCGCCTATATGTATATACTCATCCACCCTCGCTTGAAACACTCATGCTCACCCACACATTCGCCAATATATATATATATATTTAAAAATTTAAGGAATGGAGAAAACGCATGTTATAATTGCATACTTTATTCCTACATATGTTTCAAAGGATTACAACCTATGTGATCCATAGGGATCTGTGATATTAAAATTGTAACCTTCTCTTCAGGGAACGAATGGGAATCATCTTAGACGTAAGACATTATGACCGAGTATGAAAACAATAGATGGATAAGGTTATGGCGTGATTCATTTGAAAAAAACCGTTAGAGAATTGGACGCTACCGGATAGTGGGTTGGACAACACATACATATAAATGTATAAACATACAGGCATACATAATTACATATACACATATACACACATATATACATATATACACACATATATATATACATATATACATGTGTATATATATATATATATATATATATACACACACATATATACACACAAACGCCCACATTTACACATATGCACATACGTACCTACGCATATACAAATATACACATATGTGTGCATGTCCCCATACACACATATATACATATATATATATATATATATATATATATATATATATATATATATACACATGTATAAATAGAAATAGACACATACACATACACATACATATACATCTACGCCTATAACCACATAAACAGATACGCATATACATATACATACATGTATACAAACACATACGTAAACACACACATGCACATTCATACATACATACATACAAATACATATATGTGAGAAAAAGAACTCAAATGTTTTCATATATACATACATATACATATATACACACAAATACACATACACGCATACATACATATATACACACACATACATACAGATATATGTACACGCCTACATAACCTAATAACGCATACATATGGATTTATACAAATACATACAAAATTATATATACATACATATACATAGATATGTATACGTATACACACATATATACACTTACAAACATACGTACACACACCCACACAAGTATATATATATATATATATACATACATACACACACACACACACACACACACACATCTATCTCTCTCTCTATATATATATAAATATACATATATATATATATATATGTATATATATACACACAGACACACACACATATATATATATACATATACATACATACATATACATACACATGTGGACATACACACTCACATAAACTTGTATACACAATCATATACACACATGTATATTTACACACACACACATATACATCTAAATATAGACATATATTTTTTTATATAAAAAATACATCTACACAAATGCTTTCCCATACTTATTCACAAGTACACTCATATATGAATATATAAATAAACCTATGTATAAGTAAATACATCTGTACACAAAAATGTACGTACATCCAAAAAATCATACGTAAATGGATATTGATATATTTTAAAAAAATAATATTAACAAGAGTAAAAACAAGGGTAAAAGTAAAAATATAAATGATAATGCGTATATGTACACAAAAAAGCAATAGAAACACCTCTAGTTTATACAAAACCCTAAATATGTATACACAGACACACACATACACATTTTCTCTCACAGATACACGCGTATATATACACCCATACCGGTATACTCATACGTACATAAATTTTGTATGTTTTGGTTGTTACAAGAGTTTATCAAGATTTAAAATATGCTCTAATTTAGGTTAATAAATTACGAAAGTTTAGATAAATAATTTGAATCGTAAATAATTTTAATCTTCTGACCTTTGAGGGAAATAAAAATATGTTTTATTAGAACTATTTGAAGAATTTACTTATTACGGGTAAATATGATAGCGTTTTATAAAAACAGTGACTGTTATTTAAATGCTGAAAATGTATGTTTTTGCCAGTGTTTAATTAGTACTCCCACAAATACTCACTTTTATGTAGGATCCTCCTCTACACCATTATCCACTAGAATTTCTAACCATTTTTCATCCTTTAGAGATAGAAGCAAACGTAATACCACGAGCCTTAGCAAACTAATTTGTGATCTTAAAGATAATAACATTAAATTTAAACTAGACTGGCTTATTCTTGCTATTTCTAAGCCATATGAAAAGGGTGGAAAATTTTGCCATCTTTGTGTGACAGAACTCCTCTTTATTTCATTTTCAAAGAATAATCTGTAAACACTTTCATAGAACATTCTAACAGATGTAAACACTGGCAAAAACATACATTTTCAGCATTTAAATAGATTTATTTATATATTCATATATGAGTGTACTTGTGAATAAATATGGGAGCGTATTTGTGTAGATGTATTTTTTATATAAATAAATATATGTCTATATTTAGATGTATATGTGTGTGTGTGTAAATATACATGTGTGTATATGATTGTGTATACAAGTTTATGTGAGTGTGTATGTCCACATGTGTATGTATATATATGTATGTATATGTATATATATATGTGTGTGTCTGTGTGTATATATATATATATATATATATATATATATATATATGTATATTTATATATATATATATAGATGTGTGTGTGTGTGAGTGTGTCTGTGTGTATGTATGTATATATATATATATATATACTTGTGTGGGTGTGTGTACGTATGTTTGTAAGTCTATATATGTGTGTATATGTATACATATCTATGTATATGTATGTATATATAATTGTGTATGTATTTGTATAAATCCATATGTATGTGTTATTAGGTTATGTATGCGTGTACATATATCTGTATGTATGTGTGCGTATATATGTATGTATGCGTGTATGTGTGTTTGTGTGTATATATGTATATGTATGTATGTGTGTATACATGTGTATATATATGTATATGTGTATAAAATGTGCTGTGCGTGAGAAGACCCGGCAAGCCAAGTAAGATCGTTGCCAGTGCCCCTGGACTGGTTCTTGTGCGGGTGGCACATGAGATGCACCATTTTGAGCGTGGCCGTTGCCAGTACCGCCTCACTGGCTCCTGTAGGATTTTCGAGCGAGATCGTTGCCAGTGCCCCTGGACTGGCTTGTGCGGGTGGCACATAAAAGACACCATTTCGAGCGTGGCCGTTTTCGTGCGGGTGACACGTAAACGCACCCACTACACTCTCTGAGTGGTTGGCGTTAGGAAGGGCATCCAGCTGTAGAAACTCTGCCAAATCAGACTGGAGCCTGGTGTTGCCATCCGGTTTCACCAGTCCTCAGTCAAATCGTCCAACCCATGCTAGCATGGAAAGCGGACGTTAAACGATGATGATGATGATGATGATATATATATATATGTATATGTATATGTATGTATATATGAAAACATTTGAGTTCTTTTTTTCACATATATGTATTTGTATGTATGTATGTATGAATGTGCATGCGTGTGTTTACGTATGTGTTTGTATATATGTATGTATATGTATATGCGTATCTGTTTATTTGGTTATAGGCGTAGATGTATATGTATGTGTATGTGTATGTGTCTATTTCTATTTATACATGTGTATATATATATATATATATATATGTCTATATGTGTGTATGGGGACATGCACACATATGTGTATATTTGTATATGCGTAGTTACGTATGTGCATATGTGTAAATGTGGGCGTTTGTGTGTATATATGTGTGTGTATATATATATACACATGTATATATGTATATATATGTGTGTATATATGTATATATGTGTGTATATGTGTATATGTAATTATGTATGCCTGTATGTTTATACATTTATATATATATGACGTGATTCATTTGAAAAAAACCGTTAGAGAATTGGACCCTAACGGATAGTGGGTTGGACAACGCATACATATAACTATCCGTTAGGGTCCAATTCTCTAACGGTTTTTTTCAAATGAATCACGTCATATATATATATGTATATGTATAAGTATTTATATGTATGTATGTATGTGCATGCGTGTGTTTACGTATGTATACATGTATGTATATGTATATGCGAATCTGTTTATCTGATTAGGTAATAGGCGTAGATGTATAGCTATGTGTATGTGTATGAGTATTTCTATTTATACATGTGTGTATATGTAGATGGATACATGTGTGTATATGGGGACACGCACACATGTGTATATTTGTATATGCGTGGGTACGTATGTGCATATGTATAAATGTGGACGTATGAGTGTATATATATGTGTGTGTGTATATATATGTATATATGTATATACAAGTGCACATATGTATGTATATGTATATACATATATATATATATATGTGTGTGTGTGTGTATCAGTATGCATGTATGTGTGTGTTTGTGTATGTGCATTTATGTATGCATGTACGTTCTCACACATTTATAGGTATGTGTTGTCCAACCCACTATCCCGCAGCGTCCAATTCTCTAACGGTTTTTTTCAAATGAATCAAGTCATAACCTTATCCATCTATTGTTTTCATAATCGGTCATAATGTCTTACGTTTAAGATGATTCCCATGCTTTCCCTGATGAGAACGTTACAATTTTAATATCAAAGATCCCTATGGATCACACAGGTTGTAATCCTTTGAAACATATGTAGGAATAAAGTATGCAATTATAACATGCGTTTCCTCCATTCCTTAAATTCTTATATATATATATATATATATACCCGCATACACGCTCCCACACACACGCGCGCGCAACACGCGCGCAAAAAAGGTTCATACACACGTCAATATACGCACATGCCCCGCCCCCCCAAAAAAACAGGGCCTAAGCCAAAACACATATTTTTTGTTATATATTTTTTATATATTTTATACATATTTATAGACATAATGTTTTGTATCTTTTTCACACATATTTTTTCTGTATTCTCCCTTCCACCCTGTTTTCTTCCTATGCGTCTTGTAGATATGTGTGTGTGCGCGGTAACCTGCGCATATAGATGTATATGCGTGCATGCGAGAATATGCGCATATAGATGCGTTTTGCACTTATAGCTTTTTCACACGTTTTTTACACTTTTTTCTGTATTTTGCTTTTAGTTCTGTTTTCTTTTTGGGCATGTGCGTATATTGACATGTGTATGAACCTTTTTTGCGCGCGTGTGCATGGGTGCGAGCGTGTTGCGAGCGTGTGTGTGTGTGGCCGTGCATACGGGTGAAGAGGCTTCCCATCGAGTGACGATGCTTCTCTATAGCAGCCTGGGAGCATCCCATTTCCTCTGCCAGTTTCCTTGTCGTTTGACGAGAATTTTCGTGCAAATGTTAGTTTAATCGCTCTTCATCGTACGGCCAGGACAAGGTGCGTCTTTGAGGTCAAAATTTCCATTTTTGAACTTGGCATACCAATGACGAGCGGTTCTTTCAGCTATAGCATCCTCTCCATACACAGCACAAATGTCGCGAGCAGCTTTTGCGGCCTTAGAACCTTGATTAAAAGCAAAAAAGAGGTGTCGAAAATGCTCGTTTTTCTTAACTTGACATTCCATTTTAATGATCTGAAAATAAGTAAAAATTAACTAAAATTAACTAGAAAAAAAATCTAAATAGATTCCAAAATTATTCAAAAATAGAATTCTCGAAAAAAAAAAAATAGATTCCAAAATTTAAAATCGCAATAAATTCCAAAATTTAAAAAAACCGCGGGAACTTAGTTGCCAACCCAATATATATATATATATATATATATATATATATATAAGAGAGTATTGTAGTTAGCTGGAAGCATTGTGTATTGTTTGTAAAGAATAAAAAGTTTTCAATGGTACAACAATGCACTATAATACAAAAAATGGACTAAATACCTGTTGTAATTAAGTTAGCCAGTTATCCATAGTCTGATGATATTTCGGACTTATATTTAAGGAAGAATTTGAATATGAATCAGACTTAGAGAATATAATTTTTTGGGGGTTTAATTTTTACTTATTACCCTGAGGATGTGTAAGGTAATTAACTTATTTAACTTGAATTGAGAGTTGAATTTTGACCTTATACAGAAATGTTGACGTAGGTAATAAACTTTAATATAAATGGATATTAGCATCAAAACTCTTATATACATACATACATACACACACACACACACACACACACACACACACACACACACACACACACACACACACACACACACACACACACACACACACACACACATATATATATATATATATTTATATGTGTATATATAAGTATATGTAAATATGTGTATATATCAGTTTCAAGAAGCTGCTACGAATAAATATGCATGTATAAATAATTCTGAAGCTGTGGCACTGTATTTGTACTTATGTGCGTATATATATATATATATGTATATATATATATATATATGTATATATATATAGGTGCAGGAGTGGCTGTGTGGTAAGTAGCTTGCTTACCAACCACATGGTTCGGGTTCGTTCCTACTGCGTGGCACCTTGGGTAAGTGTCTTCTACTATAGCCTCGCCCGACCAAAACCTTGTGGGTGGATTTGGTAGACGGAAACTGAAAGAAGCCTTCGTATATATGTATATATATATATATATATATACATGTATGTGTGTGTGTATGTTTGTGTGTCTGTGTTTGTCCTCCCAACATCGCTTGACAACCGATGATGGTGTGTTTACGTCCCCGTAACATAGCGGTTCGGCAAAAAGAGACCGATAGAATAAGTACTAGGCTTACAAAGAATAAGTCATGGGGTCGATTTTCTCGACTAAAGGCGGTGCTCCAGCATGGCCGCAGTCAAATGACTGAAACAAGTAAAAAGTAAAAGAGAGTAAAGAGAGTATATATAAGTATGTATTATGTATATATACACACACACACACACACACACACACACACACACACACATATATATATATATTTGCATATATATATACATATATATATACATATATATCAGGTAGGAATATTAGAAACATTTTCTACCAGTGGCTAGCATGCATAAAATAGTCAATAGACAACATATTCATATAAAATTAGTGTATATTTATACACAAAAGAGGTGTCCTGTCAGGGTCACTTCTTTTGTGTACAAATGTACTCTAATTTTATATATATACATATGTATGTATATCATTCTGATGCGACACTATTCTATCACTATATCTATTTCTCTCTCTCTCTCTCTCTCTCTCTCTCTCTCTCTCTCTCTCTCTCTCTTCCTCTTTCTATATTCTTTTTCTCTCTCCCATTCGTTCTCTAATTCTTCTCCCCCTTCACCGTTCTGTATCTGTCTCCTTTCTATCCCTCACTCTTTCTCCTTGACTCTCTCGTTGCTCAGATGTGACCAACGGCTATCTTTATTCTCCTCACTCGAATTTCCTTCTTTCTTCTCGTTCAGCTACAGGGATAGCACGCATTTTTGTCTGTCTCCTGTGAAAGCTTGTTTCTCCAGCGTTCACCACTTCACCTCGTTATGGCTTAATAGCCTTTACCGTTTGTTTTCACTGTCCTGTTTTGTTACCAACTTTAACCCTCCGCAAATTTTAAATTTTCTTTAATTTGCTTTGCGGGAGCAACTGTTTTGACGAATACGCATTTTGTCCTAATGTTCGAAATGCGGAGTAGATAAAACAGTGGATAACTGATGTAGGGATTGTCCTTTATGTTGCCTGTCTTGTTTTGCTATTTGTTTCTTTCGCTGTTCGCAAAAGTTCGTTTACCATGTTTTTGTATTTCATGTTCTCGTTTTTATGTTGTTTACGTTTTTTGACTCCTGTACCCATATACGCATGCGTATATACATATATATGCAAGTATGTACATGCATGTATGTATATATGCATATATATATATATATAAATTATATATATATATATATATATATATATATATATATATATATATATTATATATACGCACACATGCATATATATGTATATATATATGTGTATATATATATATATATATATATATATATATATATATATATATATATATATATATATATATATATATATATATATGTATGCATGCATGTATGTATGTGTATTAATAAATGTTTAATTAATCATTTTATATATTGTATAAAGCTTTTCGCCCGGCCCATTGTCTTTGTATAGGGTGTCCCAAAACTCACTAAGAGGTTTCAATTTTTAAAAACTTCCTTAACCTTACAAATAAGGCTATGAAATTTTGATACAATATAAAGCACATAATACAAATTAATATGCACGCGTCAAATATTGCAAAACCACTAAATCACATATCAAAAGTGACATCGCTTAAATGGCAGCCATTTTCGGTTTCTCACTTCTCTGATTTCTCTTCTGATGTTCTCTTTAAGTTGCCTTCCCGTTCCTCAGACTTGACTAGCTCGGGGTTTTTCTTGTGGGGACACCTGTACGAGAGGGTTTATGCCAACAAAACCGGAGACCCTAGTGCAACTGAAGGAGAACATCAATAGAGAAATCAGAGAAATTGGGTCTGAAATTCTTAAGGGTGTTCTAGTGCAAGTTTTGGAAAGAGCACGGGTGTGTGCGAACCGAAAATGGTTGTTATTTAAGCAATGTCATTTTTCTTGCATGATGAAGTGGTGTTACAAAATTTGACTTATGTATATTAATTTCCATTATATCCTTTATAAAGTATCAAAATTTCATGCCTTTATTTGTAAACTTTATTTGTAAAGTTAAGGAAGTTATTAAAAATTGAAACCCTTCAGTGACTTTTGCGACACTCTGTATAAACACTTTGTAAGTACAGACGTGCGCAGATACGCTTGAATAGACAGACACGCATACCACTCGAAGAGGAAAGTGGGTGGGAGATGTTACACAGTAAAACAGTCAGGCGTATTAATCTACACACACACACACACATACACACGCACTCACAAGCACATGCATAGACATATTCACACTTACATACACACACACGTGTGCGTGCACACAAACACACACACACGCATACACACACACACCAGGAGCGGACACAAGAGGAGTGGTGCTTCAGGTGTACGTGCACCATCAAGAAAGGAGGTGCGATTTTCAAAATAATTTTCTCCCGGAGTTGCATTCCCTACTGACCTTCTGCCTTCCCTTCAAAAAATTCCTGGGACCGTGCCTGCACAGACACAGACACACACACACACACAGACACACAGACACACAGACACACACACACACAGAGACACACACACACACACACACACACACACACACACACACACACACACACACACACCCATTTCACTTAGGTATTGCGAGACCAAAAACCCGGTGTAGAACTCAATATACCTTTGTTGCAGAACGAAGTGGTGGCAGAGTATCGAGTAGGAATAAGAAAGAGGGATGACAAAGGAAATAAATAGTTATCTTATGAACTTCATTAGCTTAGAGCTGTTTCTGCTATTGTATGCACTGGTTTCATAGTTGAGTGCCTGAATAACCATCATTTATTTCCTTTGTCACCAGTCTTTCTTATTACCACTCTATACTCGGTCGACACTTCTTTCTGAAATATATATATGTATATATATATATATATATATATATATATATATATATATATATATATATATATATATATATATATATATATATATTCACTTAACACACTCACCGATCTGGTTTTCGCTCGTTTACTTATTTATTTTCACTAAAAGTTTCGTCGCATCTGGCAACCTTTTAAATAGTAGTTGACGCTGTCCGTTGAATTAATAAGGCACTAAAAGACAATGACTCTCCACAGACACAATAAAATATAGTTCAGCTCACGAATTCGCATAAAGAATCTTGTAAATCAAATACCAAAACGAAATATATATTTATATATGTGTGTGTGTGTGTGTGTGTGTGTGTGTGTGTGTGTGTAAATATGATGTTTAAGCATGGCCGCAGTCTAATGACTGAAACATGTAAAGGATATTATATGTAAATATATATATATATATATATATATATATATATATATATATATATATATGTTAATCTGCGTGTCTCTCTCTTCCTCTCCCAATTTTTCTATCTGCCTGTGAAATTATATTATTGTGTGTATATATATACGACTTTTGAATACTGTGATTCGTAAGTAATTTCGGATAAAGCTTACTTCTTCGGAAGTACATGCGTTAGAAAAATCCTTTTTCTTTTTGTTCATAGATAATACTCGTAGCAAAGTTACATATATCACGTTAAAAATAATCACACATTTCGTTTTGTATTTCTTTAGACATCTCTTACAAATCTGAAAATTCCATTTATTACCAGTGAGCTAGATAATATGTATAATAAACTGTTTCTAAAACAGCAACTTTTCTGACTGTTATTTTAGTACCAATATTCTTTCTTTACTATAGTTAGTGAGGTAAGGCATGATATCGTATTAATTTTAACGAGAAGTAATCTTGCTGAAATATTTGGCATGTCATTGACGTAACAATATTGCGTACTATTAGTTTCACCAATTCGTGTGTGTACGGGCGAGAACACTGTATATTTCAGTATCCTAAGACATCGTCAGCGAAACAGTTTTCTCCGCCCTTTGGAAAATAAAGACACACTATATTGATGTACATTTGTAGAATAATTTGCAATGATTAGCATTGTCACTGAAGGGATTTACGCAGAGAAATATTGCAGTCATGTTAGTAAGATCATAGTTAATGCTCTCATCTAATCTAATTAATTGATATTTACATATTAATGAACTGAATCCATTAAGCCATATTGTCAGTATATATGTTACCAACATTCATTAGAGTGGTAGATTACATTTCTAAGTGGGAAAAGAATAGTTTGGGAATGCCTAGATTTGAGGTTAACAAATATATCATCTTATTTTATATTTCATATGTAAAGTTAAAATATGTAATACTGCAATCAAAACTTTGACGCAATACATTCATTGTTATCAAAATTCTATTGAACTCCATTTCCTTCTGTTCCATGAAAATGTTTTTTTTTATGATAGTTGACAACTACCATAGGCGCAAGGGTGGCTCCGTGGTAAGAAGCTTGCTTCTCAACCACATGGTTCCGCGATCAGTCCCACTGCGTGGCACCTTGGGCTAGTGTCATCTACTATAGCCTTGTGTGTGGATTTGTTGGATGGAAACTGAAAGAACCCCATCGTATATATATATATATATATATATATATATATATATATATATATATATATATATATATATATATAAATGTCTTTTTCAGAATGAAATAAAAAACCAAGGCTGCGAAAAGTTTAGAACATTTATAAATAGAAGGTCTTAGAGCTGTTTCTAGGATATTTTTTATATCCCTTCATCGAAGATGGTGTGAGAAAATGGTTAAGCAATAGTTAATTTCGATAAGATACGAAATAGAGAGTGAAGTGGAGGAATGAAAATAGATGTGAGATATGCAGGGATATCGCATTTGTAGATCCATTATTTAGGCAGAATGGTATACATATAAGATTCCAATACTTTGTGAGTAAATTCCAATAGTCTTTAAAATTGGTCATTCCAAGTATAGAGTTTGTACACAGTGCTATTGAATCAAGGGTTTTATTTAAAGTAACCTATAAGTAGGGAAAGTATTTGTAAGGTCAAATCGAAAACAGGAAGAGAGGAATAAAAAAAGAGAACAAAAGAAGATAAAAGAAGAAAAAGAAGAGGGGAATAAAGGAAAGAAAGAAAAAAAGAAAAACAAAGAGGAGATACTAAGGGAAAGTGTACCAGTTAGTGGTCACTCAACATAATTTGAAAGTAGGAATGGAGAGATGAGAGTGATAGAGAGAGAAAGGTATTAGGGTGTAAAAAGATAGAAGAAATGGGGGTGATAGAGAGAGAGAGAGAGGTATAATAATGTAAATGGTAAAGGAGTGTCAGTTATGTAGTGATAGAGTCTAAGTGATGGGTGTGTGTGGGAGTGTGAGTGTGTGTGTGTGTGTGTGTATGTGTGTGTGTGTAAGTGAGTAAGTGTGTGTGTGTGTATTTGTGTGTCTGTCTTTGTCGCCCAATCATCGCTTGAAAACCGATGTTGGTGTGTTTACGCCCCCCCCCCTAATTTAGCTGTTCGGTAAAAGATCCCAATGGAATGAGTACTAGGCTTACATAGAATAAGTCCTGGGTCGAACTGTTCGACTAAAGGCGGTACTCCTGCATGGCCGCAGTCAAATGACTGAAACAAATAAAAAAGTGCATATATCGCAGGCTGAAGTTATTCACATTAAACGAGCTGCAGTCATAGGTGAATAACAACAACAACAACAATAATAATCACCAGAACAAAAACCTTTGCATCTCCTGTAGAAGGAGATGCAGAGGTACCAAAGATCAACTATTGATAGACAAAATGGTAATGCAAGGTTGTAAACGAAAGAGAACAAATCTGGGAATAGTCTCGATTGACTATCGCAAAGCTTATGATAAAATTCTACATTCGTGGATCATCGAGTGCTTCGATCTGTTTGGAAATTGCGAAGAATGTAACGTGTTTCCTAAAGAGAAGTATGGTGGGATGGAAAACTGAAGAGGTAACTTACGGAAAAAGCTTGGGAACTCTGGGTATCAGAAGAGGGATTTTCCAGAGTGACAGCCTATCTCCGTTGCTTTTCATTCTCTGCATGATACCCCTGACCTTGGTACTCTGGAAAATGTGTGTGTGTGTGTGTGTGTGTGTGTGTATGTGTGTGGTATGGTGGTTTGGTGGTGTGTGGAGTGGGGCTGTGAGTGAGTGTGGGTGGAGGTGTAGGGTGGTAATGTGAGTGTGGGTGGAGGTGGAGAGCATGTGGGAGGGGCGTGTGTGGATGTGGGTGTGGGTGGAGGGTATCAATGAAGAGAGAATGTGGGTAGGAGTGAAGAGAGGAAGTAGGTGTCAGATGAAGAGAGGAGAGGATATATACACATAGGAAGTAAAATGGCCCTGAAATGTGAATACAAACGGAATATAAACAAGTCTTGCGTAAATCGGACCAGTGGATATTAATATGTTCGGGGTTTTGGGGGTATCAATACCCAAAACGGTGCGTGATAAGAAAACACTCCGAAAATAACTTAACCCCGAAAGGGAAGAAACTCTAACCTTTCCATTAGACACATGATGATGAGCAAAATATCTTAAGCGAAAGTGACTTTAAAAATACGGCAAATATTGATTGAAAGACCCGTTTGTAACCTCGGTGTGAAATAACTTCTTTCCATATGTTTCTTTCGTTTGCATTCAATGTATCTCACCCTCCAAAAGTTGGCTGATATTTCTAGTACGCCCTGCTACCACGTAACAGCTATTTGCGTAAAGGACCAAGAATATTTGTTATGTGGTAGTAGGGCGTGCAAGAAATAGCAGCCAAATCTTTCTTTTGAGGGAAAAGGAGCAGTTTCCGCGTGATTTCAATGTCACATCTGTTGAAAGCATGCTAAATAACCTGGAAAAGAAAAAAACCCCGTTAGTAGAAACTCAGACTTATCCGGTGACCTAACAGGTCACTGATAATCTAGTAATACATAAAAAATGAACTTCAATCTTGTTTGCTTGCTTGCTTGCAATGTTACACAGCCAAACTAGCGCATAATGGGAGAATACCTTGAAAGTAAAGTGCCCCTGAAATGTGAATACAAACGGAATAAAACAAGTTTCGCGTAAATCGGACAACTGGTTGTTGAGATATTTGGGGTTTTCGGGGTATAAATACCCCAAACGGTGCATAATGGGAAAATACTCTGAAAACAATTTATTCCTGGAAGGAAGAAATTCTAACCTTTCGATTAGACACATTAATGATTTATACTATAGCTTTCATTAAACAAACAATATTTTAATGTTTTTTTAAAAATTATTTTCAAGTGAATACCATTACAATTTTTTGGGGCATATTAAAACAATATCTTAAAATGGAAGTGACTTTAAAAATGCGGTAAATATTTCTTAAGAGACCCATTCGTAACCTCGATGCGAAATACTTTTTTCCCATAGGTTTCTTTTTCGAGTGCATTCAACGTATCTCACCTCCAAAGATTTGGCTGCTATTTCTAGCACGCCCTGCTACCATGTAACAGCTATTTGCGATAAAAGACCCGAAATGCATGTTATGTGGTAGTAGGGCGTGCAAGAAATAGCAGCCAAATCATTTCTTTCGGTGGAAAGGAGCCGCTTACGCGTGATTTCAATGTCACATTCGTTGAAAGCATGCAGAATAACCTGGAAAAGAAAAACCTCACGAGCAAAACTCTGTTGGTAGAAACCCAGACTTACCCGGTGACCCAACAGGTCACGAATAGTCTAGTGAACTTCAATCCTTTTTTTTTTTGCTTGCTTACTTACAATGTTACACAGTTAAACTGGCGCATAATGGGAGAATATCTTGAAAGTAAAGTGTTCCTGAAATACAAACGGAATAAAACAAGTTTCGTGTAAATCAGACAACTGGTTGTTGAGATATTACAGGTTTTCGGGGTGTAAATACCCAAAACAGTGCATAATGGGAAAATACTACGAAAACAACTTAACCCTGAAAGAGAAGAAACCTTTCGATTAGACACATTAGTGACTTGACAACGGAAAAATATGAGTTTTTTTTTTTTTTACAGTAAATGTTTCTATTTTTGCTTTTGTTAAACACAATATTTTAATAATTTAGAAATATTTTTAAGTGAATGTGATTTCGAAAATGCAAGTTGTTTATACAGTAAGTATTTATACTTTAGTTTTCTTTAAACAGACAATATTTTAATGCTTTTGAAATTATTTTCAAGTGAATACCATTACAAAATCTTTTTGGCATATTTAAAACATATTTTAAAGTGAAAGTTACTACATAAATGCGATAAATATTTCTTGAGAGACACGTTCGTAACCTTGGTGCGAAATACCATTTTCCATAGTTTTTTTCCGAGTGCATTCAACGTATCTCACCTCCAAAGATTTGACTGCCATTTTTAGTACGCCCTGCTACCACGTAACAGCTATTTGCGATAAAGTACACGAAGCAGCTGTTACATAGTAGCAGGGTGTGCAAGAAATAGCAGCCAAATACTTCCTTTTCTAGGGACAGAAGCTGTTCACGCGTGATTTCGACGTCACATTCGTTGACAGTATGCTAGATAACCTGGAAAAGAAAAAAAAACTCAAGAAACAAAACTCCGTTCATGGGAAACTCAGAGTTTCCCGCGAAACTCCGACGTCTCCACAACCCTTCCTCCCTTTCTTTACCGGAAGAATGCGGCTTGCTGTGGGTTTGGAGGTGAGATACGTCGAATGCACTCCAAAGAAACCTGTGGAAAAAATTATTTCAAACCGAAGTGCGAAAGGGTCTTTTACGAAATATTTACCCAAGATCGGGACAGGCATGCGAATAGAAGGATCGATGTAACTGACAAAGAAAGGGCTGAGCGTATAGCGGAGCAGACGGAAAGAGACAGAAGCAGGAGCGGTCAGGAATCGGACACTTGGCGAGCTGAGCGTCTGGCGAAACATAGGAAAAGAGACAAAAACAGGAGACGTCATGAATCGGATGTTCATGTGAATACAAATGGAATAAAGCAAGTTTTGCGTAAATCGGACCATGAATTCCCGAGATACGCGGTTTTTTCGGGTGCCTTGAACTACTGGTGACCCAACAGGTCACGAGTAGTCTAGTCTAGTATATATATATATATATATATATATATATATATATATATATATATATATATATATATATATATATATATATATATATATATATATATATATATATATATATGTTCTTTTATTCTGGTAGTCTTTTATTTGTATCAGCCTTATGTATTCATGCTGAATACATGAAGTGTTCGTCGGGTATGTTGATTTTTGTTTATTTTTATGTGTCTTGACCATACGTGTACTGATAAATAAAAGATGCAGATTACTGCGTTGATTATGAAACCATGGTTTACCGTTAAGTTAATAGTTTTTAGGGGGTTAACTTTAAGAGTTGCATTTCCTCGCGATCAGTAAAAATGTGTTTATTATAGTAGTTTGACTTCTGGAGTCCCTCTTAGCGTGAGGCGTTATTGTATAGTAATGCCTTTTATATAAATTATATATATATATATTATACACACTCACTCACACACACACACACACACACACACACACACACACACACACACACACACACACACACACACACGCACAGACACACACACACACACATACAGACATATATATATGTATATATATATATATATATATAATATATGTGTGTGTGTGTGTGTGTGCATATGTGGTTTTATATATATCTGTAACCTCATGTCTATCTATTTATCTATCTATCTATCTATCTGTTTGTCTGTCTATGTCTCTGATTGTTTTTCTCTTTTTTGTCAGTCTTTTAAATTATATTTTAGAGTATTTAAACATGAAAGCTCTTCAGGAATATGATTCATAAGCAATTTCGCATGGAGTTTTCTTCTCCGGAAGAACATGCATAACAAGAATCCTCTTTTCAGCATGGATATTACTCACATAAAAGCTACATGTACTATCACTGAACAGAAAGCCATTTTATTTTGTATTTGTTTAATCATCTCTTACAAATTTGAACATTCCATTTATTACAAGTGAAGTAGATAATTTGGATAATAAACTGTTTAGAAAACAGCAACATTTCTAACTGTGATTTTATTAGCAATATTCTTTCTTTATATTTAGTGAATTAAAACATGACATCGTATTAAATTTAACGAGAAATAATTTCGCTCAAATATTTGACATGCTGTTGACGCAATAATAGTGTACTCTTAGTTTCATCAGTTCGTTCGAGAACACTGTATATTTCAATATCATTAAACATAGTCAGCAGAGTAGTTTTCTCCTCTTAGAGGAGTGGAAATTAGAGAATATTGATATACAGGTTTAAAATAATGCACAATAATAAGCAAATTAGATGAAAGAATTTACTCAGAGAAATATGACAGTATTAATACGATCATATTTAATTCTTTCATTTAATCTGATTAATTGATATTTTCATATTAATCAACTGAATCCATTAAACGAGATTGGAAATATGTTTGTTAACAGCACTCATTGGTGTATTTGATTACATTACTAATTGTGAAAAGAATAGTCTGGAAATATGTAGATTTGTGTCCCTGTATTAGGTGCTGAGAGAAAGACTTTACAAATAGCCGCCCAAGGCAGGAAGTCCATCTAATAAACGTGATATTTCAGATCAGAAGAGTTGGTTAAACTAATAAATAATCTTCAGTAACAACATGCCATGGAAGTCGCAGTACCTAATCTAACATCAGATGCAGATCAGGCAACGTATAAAGAGATCGAATTGTCTACATTTCCAAAATACAAGAGCCGGCCAGGAACTCGAGGTTCCTCAACACACAAATAAGTCAGTAATAATGATGATGATGATGATGATGATGATGATGATGATGATGATGATGATGATGATGGTAAAGAAGAAGATGATCATGATCATGAAGATGACGACGATGATGATAATGATGCTTTCTACTCTAGTTTCAAGGCCTAAAAGTTTGGGGAGCAGGGCCAATTGATTATATCGATTCCATTGCTCAACTGGTACTTATTTTATCAGCCCCGAAAGGATGAAAGGCAAAGTCGACCCCGGCGGAAATAATAATAATAATAATAATAATAATAATAATAATAATAATAATAATAATAATGATAATAATAATAATCCTTTATTATTATTGGTGAGCTGGCAATAAAGCGGTGAGCTGGCAGACTCGTAAGCACCCTGGGCAAAATACCTTGCGGCATTTCGTCCGTCTTTACGTTCTGAGTTCAAATTCCGTGAGGTGAACTTTGCATTTCCTTCTTTCAGGGTCGATAAGCTAAGTACCAGTGAAAAACCAGGATCTATGTAATTTTTCAGGCCTTGTGCCTTTAGTAGAGAGGATTATTATTATTATTATTATTATTATTATTATTATTATTATTATTAATATTACGTTCTATTTTCAAAATACCTTTCGGGAACGATAAAATAAGTACTAGTAAAACGCTGGGGGCCAATAATCCACCAGTTCCCACCCCATAAATGTTCATAGGCGTAGGAGTGGCTGTATGGTAAGTAGCTTGCTTACCAGCCACATGGTTCCGGGTTCAGTCCCACTGCGTGGCACCTTGAGCAAGTGTCTTCTACTATAACCTCGGGCCGATTAAAGCATTGTGAGTGGATTTGGTAGACGGAAACTGAAAGAATCCCGTCGTATATATATATATATATATATATATATATTTATATATATGTATGTATGTGTGTTTGTCCCCCCCCACAATCGCTTGACAACCGATGCTGGTGTTTTTACGTCCCCGTAACTTAGCGGTTCGGCAAAAAGAGACCGATAGAATAAGTCCTGGGGTCGATTTGCTCGACTAAAGGCGGTGCTCCAGCATGGCCGCAGTCAAATGATTGAAACAAGTAAAAGCGTAAAAGAGTAAAGAGAGTATACCTGAACCGGGAGTAGAAGGGATTAAATTAATTATCTTTAAGGCAGAATATATTTAAGGCAGAGCTGGCAGAATCATTATCACGTCTTTACGTCTTTACGTTCTTTGTTCAAATTCTGCCGAGTTTGACTGTACCTTTCATTTCTTTGAGGGTCTATAAAATAAGTACCAACTAAGCACTGGAGTCGATGTAGATGCCT
>NC_142936.1:67842458-67869958 GCF_046866305.1 Octopus bimaculoides | reverse complement strand
ATGTATGTATGTATGTATGTATGCAAGTGTATATACATAAATACATACATACCTACGTCCATCCATCCATCAATACACACATACAGAGAGAGACAGACAGACAGACATGCATACATACAGTCGACTTAAGGTACAGGGGAAATTTATAAAACAACTCACATGCATGAATAATCATAAAGAGTGATAAAGCATATACATTTGCGCACAAACATGACACTCACGAGCCAGTGCAAGAGTGCAGTTTTAGCAGCACGCGCACCCATGTGCACGACACAAACACACACATCTATATGCACGTATGCAGTATATGTAAGCGTTGTTTTCATGCTTAGATGTATGCATGTGTACATAAGTATATGTATGTATGTAAGTCTTTTCTTTTTATAATTATTGAAATTTTTCCTTTAAAGAAGAAGATGGTTTCTAAGAAAGATGCAAAACTCCATCGTTGGAATGTAGATAACGAAAAGAATATAACATTTTAATCGTGAGAAATGTCTTGAATAGTCTTATTATTCCCCTTAAAGATTTGTATGTATATATGTATGTTATCAATCAGTTTCATTTCTGTATTTCTTGTCCATAGAGAAAGAGCCGGACTCTAACATAGATTCAAGGCTCTTTCATTGGAACTTTTATCAACATCATCTAGGTATTTGTGCATATGTGTGTGTGTGCAGTATTTGGTGTTAGTGTATGCGCAGATTTGTATGTTTGTTTAATGGATGCATTTTTATGTATATATTTTCATGTCATGGCGTATGCATATGTATTTATGCGCAGATTTGTACGTTTGTTTTATGGATGCATTTTCATGTGTATATTTTCATGTCTAGATGCATGCATATGTATTTATGTGCTAAATTTTTGGAAAGTTTTACATATCTTTACATGTAGTATGTATGTATGTATGTATGTATGTATGTATGTATGTATGTGAGTGGAGGCACAATGGCCCAGTGGTAAGGGCAGCAGACTCGCGGTCATAGGATCGCAGTTTCGATTCCCAGACCGGACGTTGTTTATTGAGTGAAAACACCTAAAGCTCCACGAGGCTCCGGCAGGGGATGGTGGCGAACCCTGCTGTACTCTTCCACCACAATTTTCTCTCACTCTTTCTTCCCGTTTCTGTTGTACATGTATTTCAAAGAGCCAGCCTTGTCACACTGCGTCACGCTAGATATCCCCGAGAACTACGTTAAGTTGTACACGTGTCTGTGGAGTGGTCAGCCACTTGCACGTTAATTTAACGAGCAAGCTGTTCCGTTGATTCGATCAACTGGAACCCTCCACGTCGTAAGCGACGGAGTGCCAACAACAACAAATGTATGTATGTATGTATGGGGTTATCGGTCGGTGCGCGCCGGTGCTCCTCCCATTTTTTTTTATTCATTTGTCGTTATCATCCTCATCATATTAATGTCTTTGTCCAGCCAGCAGCTACTATTCTATGTATTACCCTTGTGGCAAATTTAAATGAAATAATGTATGTATGTACATACGTACGTATGTATGCATGTATGTTTCGATGATATTTATAAAAGCTTTTCATTTACAAAATTCAAGTAACAAAATGACATGACTCTTTTGTGTAAGTTCTTGGGGATTGCAGTAATCTAAATAGTTTCACGTTTGCATATGTGCATATAGATGTGTGTGTTTGTGTCGTGCACATGGGTGCGCGTGCTGCTAAAACTGAACTCTTGCACTGGCTCGTGAGTGTCATGTTTGTGCGCAAATGTATATGCTTTATCACTCTTTATGATTATTCGTTTTGCTACTGAATATCAGGCACGGGAGGGTTACTTGGACGCCATGTGGTAAGGCGAATGAACTCCAGTGGTCTGCGTGTGCTCTCCATCTGCAGTGATTCAGTCCTGGCATGACAAATACCGTTTTTTCAACAGCGAAATTGTTGCAAGACGACCTGGATGCATCCTAGATCTAAGGATTGTCATCTCATAGACTATGTTATCACTAAGACACGAGATTTTTGGGACTTACACGTTCTTTTCATAACACCTGCTACCGGGGTTTTCCGAAAATCCGTCCATCCATTAGATCGCCCATGGGCGTTTATTTGGATGGGCGGTTATTTGTGGTTAAAAGTTGAAACAGAGTTAGTATTCTTGCTTGCATTCTGTTTAGAAATTCATTTGCTCTCTTCGGCATTAGCTTTATTTTGTCGAAGGAGTAATGCAATACCCTCTGATAGTTCGTCGGCTGCACCACGCCACTTGTCTGGTCCGATTATATTTGTCGTCATTGCTACGTGATCTGATTTACTTTGAATATCTCAATTTGTAACACAAGTTCTTATTGAGCGATAATATCCAGCGAATAACAACTGTCTTGCTGTTAATGTTCCTTATGTGTGCCATTAGCAATTATCTCGTTGCTAGCTTCACTATGTTATTGTACAGTAAATTTTGGCGGAGTAAATACGTCTGTAAATAAATTCAAATGATTTTTATTCCCAATAATAGAATCGAAAGAAATTATATCAAAACGTGTTCAACGATCATGTACCATTAGGGAAAAATTGAATGCTATTAAACGAGTGAAGGAACATTCTGGCAATTTATCTGCTGCGTCAATGGACTTAGGTATTGATAGAAAATGATTGAGAGAATGGTGCACAAAAGAAACTGAGTTAATATGTCAGACAAGAGGAGGCACAGATCAATTGGTGGAGTGGAAGACCAGCACATAAAGATCTAGAGATTGAACTCTTACAGTGTATTGTTGTTCAGTGTGCACACAGTATAATTGTAAATTATTACCGTTTACGGGAATATGCTTTTGAATTGGTAAAAAGGTTTGGAATTGAAATGAACAGCTTTAAATGTTCTGATAAATGGATTTTCAATTTCCTGAAACGGAATATACTGACTGTGAGAAAGATTACACATGTTGGTCAAGCAGACAATAAAACACTTGGAGAAAAGGCACAAATCGCCAGTGACTATCTAGATAGCATTCCAGTATTAACAGCAGATACGGATGCTGACCAGATTTATAATATGGATGAAACACCTGTATACGTTGACATGTTGAGTTCAACAACCATAGACTTTGTTGGCAATAAAAATGTAGATGCTAGTCACTGTGGTGCCACCAAAGCTCGGAAACGTGTTGAAAATAATGATTATCCTTAAAGGATTGAAAGACGTGCCTAAAATCAAGGTCCCAAAGAATATTTACTTAACAGTCTCCAACAGGGAATCAATCACATATGGACTCATGCAGCTGTAGGCTGACAAAGTGTTTGGGCAGAGAATAGCACAACTATTTCATGTTCAAAATTCAGTGCTATTCATGGATGAATGCTCAGTGCACAAGAAAAATGAGCTCCTAGAGGTGTTCAAACGTAGGAATACAATTCGAAAACTTATACCTCCTAAAGCAGCATCTTACTTACGGCCGTTAGATGTATCAATTATTGATCCTTTCAAGAATGTCCTTGGTGCTGAATGGGAAAATTGGTGTTCAAAAGGCAAAAAGGAGTATACAAATATAGGATAACGTAAAAAACCTTCTTATCAAGAGATAGTGAATTTTGTGACCCAAGATGTTGCCACTTTAAATAAAGAAACTATAAAGCGTGCTTTGAATGTTGTGGAATTGCTCCTCGTGGACAGACTATAGAACATAACCTCTTAAACTCACGCTTACAGGATGTTTTGTTTGGTCTTGAGGTAAATGCGCCAGATGCACATAATGACAAAAATTGAAGATGAGATTCAAGTGAAATTAGTTCTGATGTGAATGAGGGCCAAGCAACAAATGCAGAAATTCGTGATATTTAACTTGAAGCTATTCGGTTTTTATTCTACCATAAATGCCCAAGGACATTATTTGTTCACACGAGGCTTCTATTTATGTTTTCAGCAGTTTAATTTTCAATATTTCCTTATAGATTCATTATTAACTTCAGAATACTTTTTAATATGTTACTTCTTTTAAGGCTGTTTCAGTTTCTTTATGTTTATATATCTGATAACTGAAACGATAGAAGTTCGATGGAATTGTATAAAATAAATATGGTTTTCGAGAATATCTTTGGTTTTCCTAAGTGAAATATTTTACTTCCATATTACCCTCCACGAGCGCTTATTATAGGTGGGTGATTATTTAAGCTGAAAAATAGTTTTATAAAATAGAATTTTCCGTTTAACAACCCTGGTATCTCTCTGACTAACTATTCTCTTCTCCGCAGTAAGGCTACATTCCATCTGAAACACACAAGACAACAAAAGTCATCAGTGCCTCAGAGCATTAATGTTCTGCTTTGAAAACTTGAAAAGCAGGCTGAGCTCTCTATCAAGTTGGACACTGCACTCAACACTGTTGATATCAATGATGACATAGAATCATCTTGGAAGGTTCCGCGTGATGCAACTCACTCTGCATCTGTAGAGGTTCTTGGACTTCCTGTTCGTAAGCATAAAGATTGGTTCAACGATAACAACACAGATGTCCAACAATTGATAGATAAAATGCACAGCTCTCACAGAACTTGGATAAATGAGAAAAAACTCATTCAGAAAAGAGAATGCTTACAAGAAATGCAGAGGCCAGGTCCAACTTGCTCTGAGACAGTTGAAGGAAGCTTGGTGGTCTTTCAAGGTTACTGAACCCCAAGAAGCTGCAGACAGAAAGGATTCTAAAGCCTTTTATGATGGCCTCAAGAAAGTATGGTCCTCAAGAGCACGGTGTAACTCCTATTTTTTATCGAATAGAGAGACGCTGCTGACTGACAAATCTGAAATCCTGAAACAATGGAAAGATCCACCTCAGTCACTAATGATGACGTTATAATGTCTGTTCCACAGCACACTGAAATACCGGAACTGTCTTAGGAGCCGTCCTTCCTGGAAATGGTAAACTTTATTAAACAGATCTCTTCTGGTAAAGCACCTGGCAGGGATGCTATCCATCCTGAAATCTACAAGCATGGTGAACAGAAGCTTTTTAAGAAACTGCATGACCTCTTCATAAACATTTCAAAGGTAGGCCGTGTACCACAGGACTTCAAGGATGTCTCAATTCAACATCTTTAAAAGAACAAAGGAAACAGAAGTGTCTGTGATAATTATCGTGGAATATCGCTTCTGTCTATTACTGGTAAGAATGTTGCTCAACTCATTCTTGACAGGATTATCAAACACGTTGTAAATGATATCTTTCTAGAATCACAGTGCGGATTTCGCTTTGGTCGTGACACTCTCGGCATATATACAAAATCATTCACACGTAGAGATTCAGATGGACATATACAGGTCTATGTATAGGTCTATGAATATGATTTTTACAAATCATATTCATATATACGAGTATATTAATACATACACAGACATACACGCATACAATATATATATATGTGTATATGTATATCTATCTATCTATCCATCAATTCTCCGTGAAATTTATATATATATATATATATATATATATATATATATATATATATATATATATATATATATATATATATATATATATATATATATATATATCAAGGTTGTACCTGTAGACCCAACATCTAGTCCATGACAAAATCGCGGACTACAGTATACCGTGATCACAAAAACACAATTTTCATAACTTGCGAAGTAAACACAGTGATGTCACTCGGCACACTGCCTCGCGAAGGTCACTGCTAGCTCTCATTGCACACGCAACTCTGTGTTGCCATCTGTTGGCGCTACAGAACTAGTCCGGGAGCTTTTTGATACCACCTAGTACTTCGAACATGTGATGAGAGGGACATATCCTTCGTACTTGTAGAACATTATCATGTGGACCTAAATCAAACTATCATTATATATATACAGAGACCCCTCCTCACTTACATACTCTCATGATTTGTATCTCCTTTTTATATTCGGATGTACATCCATTTATTATTTCTTTTCCATCTTTAACATGTGCAAGCAGATTATTCCTTCATTCGCTTCTCAACTTATATCCACAAGATTGTAGTCAAACAATCTCTGATATTTCGTCATCTATTGTACTCATTCGCGGATGTAAAAACAACTTTCAGTGATTTCTGTAACGTCTTCTTTATTAACTTCAACCACTAATCAAGCAAAATTATTTGTGCTGCCAAGAATTATATATTTCTAAAATGTTCTCATATTTCTGACTGTTACTCTACACCAGGCTTTAAATTTTCCAGTACATATATTTCTTAAACTTCTTGCAAACTTCCGTGAGACTTACTGCATTTCGTTTCGTTTTTTCTTCTCTAAACTAAAAAAAAATAATAGTTTTTGAATATTGCTATCAATATTGTTCAAGTCGTTCCAAAATGATGCTTTCCGTGATAAAAATATAACCATAAGGGTATTGAAGTGTATTTGGAGGACATGGGAACATTGTTCAAAACTAGTTAAGAATCTAAATTTATAGGATTACGATACTTATCACCATATGTCAAAAATCAATTTTTGAGCAATTTATGAGGAAGGCTAAAAACAAGGCCTATCGAAGGGCGGATAAGCTTCTTGTGCGCCAACGGTTATCCAACAAATAGTTGAAAATGGAACAATGCTCACATAGCTAACAATGCTCACATAGCTAAGATTTAGAAATGTATGATCACTAGAACTGCATTAAAAATAAACATAAACGAATGTTATGCAGATATAAACTAAAAGCAGGAAAATACTACGTTGTCGCATGTGAATACATTACATGCCTTCCTTCTATCAAGTGGATATGTGCATTGTGTGACGCATTTTGGAATGGTTTTCACCAAGTAAGTTCTTCTCTATAACTGAATATACTTCAATGCTTTTTATGAATATCATGACCTACATATTGCTATACTACTTCTCTTCTAGCGATAGGTATGGACACTTCGCAACGTGAAACTCATAAACAAAGAGGTTTCAGTTTCTGATAAAACATGTAAATAGTGCATTGTGTTTTGACAGTTACGACTCGTTTGTTCATGCAAGCAGAAGTATTGTTAATCTATCTATCTATCTATCTATCTATCTATCTATCTATCTATCTATCTATCTATCTATCTATCTATCTATCTATCTATCTATCTATCTATCGATCAGTCACTTAATCTACCTATCTATGTATGTATGTGCATCGATGCACGGACACAAATATAAACATATGTATATTACTCTTTTACTCTTTTAATTGTTTCAGTCATTTGACTGCGGCCATGCTGGAGCATCGCCTTTAGTCGAGCAAATCGACCACAGGACTTATTCTTTGGAAGCCTAGTACTTATTCTATCGGTCTCTTTTCCCAAACCGCTAATTTACGGAGACGTAAACACACCACCATCTGTTGTCAAGCGATGTTGGGGGGGGGGGCAAACAGAGACACACATACATATACACACACATACATATACACACACATACATATATATATATATGTATATATATATATATATATATATATATATATATAAATACGACAGGCTTCTTTCAGTTTCCGTCTACCAAATACACTCACAAGGCTTTGGTCGGCCCGAGGCTATAGTAGAAGACACTTGCCCAAGGTTCCACGCAGAGGGAATGAACCCGGAACTATGTGGTTGGTAAGCAAGCTACTTACCACACAGCCACTCCTGCGCCTATATATATAAAAAGGATAAAGAGAGCAATGGTAAAGTTGGAAATATAATTTATATCCATAAAATATATTTCCAACTTTACCATTGCTCTCTTTATCCTTTTATATATTTATACATACACACACTAATACACGACTTATAATCCCCAATCCTGTTCATACAACGACTGGGGCACTTACTCGGTATTACCTGTACCTTTTGGGTTTGGTTAAATCCAATACCCTCCTCAACCTTATATATATATATATATATATATATATATATATATATATATATATATATATATATATATATATATATATATATATATAGGCATATATATATACATACATACACATACATGCATATCTATCTATCTATCTATCTATCTAAACATGGATCAAGAAGAGACCGAAACTGGGCGATAGGCACCGCGAGTGTGGCCAAGCTCTACAACAGCTCTGCCGTCCGGGATCAAACTTGTGCAACTTCCAAACGACCAATGCGTTCTATAGAGGACTAGTGGAGGGGAAGTCTGACGACACTCTCGGGACGAGAAATTCCTAACCCGCCTTTTCAAGACGACGTTCGGGCCGGGGCCTATGGATAATTTCCAGAGATCCCTGGCTTGGCAATGCTATCGAGACGCACTACCAGTTCGAGAGAAGATCTACAGACACGGTTCGAAAACCACCGGACCGACCTGCCTGAGATGCGGTCAGAGCGACGAAACCGTTCTGCACGCACTCGTGCAGTGTCCAGATATTTCAGAGCTGTGGACCTTCGTCGAACGGCTGTTGTCGCGTGTGGGACGAGCCCACTTATCAGCCGAGTCTATCGTGAATATTGTTCCGCCACCTTCCTTTAAACGGGAAGGAAAAACGGTTCTTGTAAGACTGATAGCTATGGCAAAAGAATGCGTATGGTGGACGCGTTTGAAAGGTCTACAAACAAACACTTTCCTCTCTGGTCAGTCCCTCGTCAACTTTTTCAAGTACCACTTGAAAAGGAGGATGAGGATAGAGAGGAAAGTGTTGTCGAATGAAAGTTTCAATAAAAAATGGGTAAATGTGGCAAGAATGGTAAGAATGAAAGACGACACCATTTTAAGCATAGACTTGTAACAAAAAGAGACAAAAAGAGAGAAGGTACTTACTTTCATGTACCTTTAAAAGAAAAAAGCCTGAGGTGACCGTGGTCTTTTCCGTAGGCTTTTCTCTCCACGGATAAACCTAATCTGTTCCCCGTTTTTTACATTGACTGTGATACACGATCCCTATTGATCGCCCCCCCACGTTTTTTTTCCCGCGATCCCTTTTGATCGAAATACCCCCTTTTTTCCGCGATCCCTTTTGATCGAAATTATCCCCCCCCCCAAGAAAAGCTCTACTCTGTAATTTGTCCATTTTCTGTATTTAGCCCTGTGTGGCTATAATAAAAAGATATCTATCTATCTAACTATCTATCTATCTATCTATCTATCTATCTATCTACCTATCTATCTATCTGTCAGTCTCCCTATCAATGTCATCCCATAAATAATGCGGTTTTTTATACTTCTCATATTTTTCAAAATTAAGATAAACTAAATTAATTTTTTAAATCTAAAACACATTCTCCTTCATTTTCTATAATGATCTTCCATCTATCTGGTAGATTTGCAAAATTCACTTTTCCATGACGAAAAATACTCCTCCAGTGCTGTTATGACCTTGTCTACAGAATTCATATTTTTTTCTGTCTAAATGATTTTGAAGACTGCGGAATAAATGATAATCAGAACAGGAAGTAAGAGTGAGAGAAAATTGTGGTGAAAGTGTATAGCAGGGTTCGCCACCATCCCCTGCCGGAGCCTCGTGGAGCTTTAGGTGTTTTCGCTCAATAAACACTCACAACGCCCGGTCTGGGAATCGAGACCGCGATCCTATGACCACGAGTCCGCTGCCCTAACCACTGGGCCATTGCGCCGTAAAGTAAATTTCCGCTGGAGAAGTCACTTGCCCAAGTTGCTTCACACAGGGATTGAACGCGGAACCCCAGGGTTAGGAATTAGCTTCTTACCACGGAGCCACAATCGTATTCTCAAAGGTGTGCATATGTCTATATGTATACGTATCTATCTATCTATCTATCTATCTATCTATCTATCGGTATAATATATTTTTCTTTCATAATTTCCATAATGTTATTTCTCCATTTTTGTACCTGTATTAGTACTGTCTATTATTTATAAATTATTCTAATTCATGTAAATATAAAGAGAATTAGTATTCTGTATAGCATTTATAAAGAAAAGAAAGCATTTTGCCTTAACAGTATATTTCCATTTCCGTTAAAATTTAATATAAACTGTAAAATGGAGTTTCAAATGTAGCTAAATATTCAAATTGGCTGTTTGTACTTTCACCAGGATACGCACATGTCTATACCTTTATATCTCATGGGTAATGCTCTTCAGGATTTTATATTTATATCATTAGTGAATTTCTCTTGCTGTTAAATGTAATTTATGAATCGTATGTGTGTAAGAGAAAAAGAAATGAAACATACGACGAGAGACTCTTTCGTTCACCAAACTAGATGTATTCAGTAACAATCGTTTTTTAATTTTTTTAATTGCGTCTGTATATTGAAATTGGCGAGTTTTAGCTCGTCGTTGATGAGGTCAATATCTGTTCTGTAGCAGAATTATTTTGTTGCATAGGCTAGAAAAAAGAAAAACAGAAAAAAAACCTGTCACTTTTATATTTTAATGGATTTTTAGACGTTCTGGTCTTATTATTTCTTACAGCATTCGGAGAGGTTGTGAAAAGTGAGACTTGGTCTGTGATCTCAATTAACGAAGAGCTCATTTCATATTTTACAGTGCTCTCCCCAAAGTGAAATATATCGGAGTTTTTAGAGGTTGGTTTGGGAAAGTTGACAAAACCCATGATCGTAACTTACGGGAGGGAATTAATCGCAGATCAGACCGCTAATTCGATTCCTTGCAGAGCAGACAACAAAAGGGTCGGATCGTAGTATTAAACAGAATGACGGATCAAATCTATTTAATTAATGAAATTGCAGTAAAGAATTAGATCGAGGAGATGAATGAAACTAATTATAAAGGTTTTGTCGAGCTCTTAGTGGTGAAACATAGAAGGATAATGACTTTATCCACTTCACAGTGATGAAACTTAGGTTAGTGTTAAAACTAGCAGAGCCGACTGCTGTTTAATAAATGTTTTTTTCAATCTCACAGTGATCAAGCCTAAGTCACTTCCAGGTGGAAAACTATAGTTTTTGATTTCTTTTGATTAGTTGCAAAGCGAAGTTTTACTGGAGATGTACAGTACCATTTAAATCGATTATATCTATCCCAAGTCAGTATATTACAAAAGCCATATTTATTGTTTGACAACCACAAGCTAGTGACGAAAGCTCTCTTCACTTGCAAATACTATATACTTTTTAAGCGACACACAATCGCGACTTGTTTTAAATCTCTGAGCGAGGGATATACAGTAACAGAACCGGATGGTAATACTTATGTGCAAACAGAATGTGGCAGCCCTACAAAAGACGATGTTACTGTTGTTTAGCCCCAAGAAAACACCTTTTCCAGCTGGCTATCGACACACACTTGTGTTCGTATAGAATTTGCAATGGAGGTCATCGCTACCATCTCTAGCCTTACGTGATACTCACAGACCTAGGTTTCTGGATGTTATCCGTCCTCAGTGTGGGACAATCAAAAGCTAGTGACGAAAGCTCTCTTCACTTGCAAATACTATGTTTAATATCTGTATAATAATAGCTCAGACACGAGCAAAGCTCAAAAATGAAAAGAAATCAAAACGACAAACAAATATAAAGTAAATGTATTTAACGGTGTGTAGGAAAGGAAGGAAGACTTGTCATAAATAATTTTATGTTTTAAGTCAGAAAAAAAAAATGTGAAGTGAAGGAAAAAGATGTTGGCTGGTGGCAAAAAAAAGTCGTTCTTAAGTGAACAATGTACCACGTTTAAATTATTAACAGGAACAAGGGAATTGTTTTTAGCGAAGGAAAGTAATGAGTGGTTTGGGATTTAAGCGTAACAAATCAGGTGATTTATAATTACATACAGAAACACACACCCACACACATATCACCTGTATGTCGTGCTCCATAGGGAAGAAGTGATGTGGGACAGGGGTTTGTGTACATATGTGTTCGTATGTGTATGTATGTGTGCAGATGTGTTTGTGTGTGCGTGTGTGTTTGTGCGTGTATGTGATTCATGAGATTATGATAATCATTGGAAATAAAAACAATTAGGTATGAGATTTATCGATAAATATATGTGAATTAACCCTGTATGTGAGTATGAGCGTGTTTGTGTGTGTGTCTGTGTATTATATATGTTAATGTGTGTGACAGGCGTTGGAGATAAACCATACCACTCGATATTTCTTTCAATATCATGGTTCACTATATTTACACATAACAAAAATACGCCATCTACTGTATAAACTACCATGTTTTCTGTCACTCTATGTTTTCTATCGCCTGCTGGAGTTTCATTTCAGAAAGGAGTATTTGTATGTCTGACGCAATAAATTCGTATCACTTCAGCCTTCAGACATGTTACTTTCATTCTCTGTATCACTCACGCTTACATATCTGTGATACGTCCCTTCCTTGGCTCCACGTGAATAGTGTCTGACTTTCCATCTAAATGCAGCTGTTCTTTAGAGTATTAATAACAAACTTGGTTTTCTCAAATATCCATTATACTTCATCACTCCCTTTCTACCTTTATCCGTACACATTGCTTACAAACACACGTGGTACATAGATAAACCTACATACATACATACATACATACAAAATCTACCTCAAACATATTTCTACATAGGCGCAGGCATGGCTGTATCGTAAGAAGCTTGCTTCCCAACCACAAGGTCCTAGATTCAGTCCTATTGCGTGGCACCTCGGATAAGTGTCTTTTACTATAGTCTCGGGCCTGCCAAAGCCTTGTGAGTGGATTTGGTAGACGGAGACCGAAAGACGCCCGTTGTATAATATATATATAAATATCGATGTGTGTGTATGTGTGTGTGTGTGTGTTTTTGCCTGTGTGTTTGTTCCCCCTCACCGCTTCACAACCGGTGCTGGTGTGTTTACGTCCCTGTAACTTAGCAGTTCAGCAAAAGAGAGTGATAGAATAAGTACTAGGTTAAAAAAAAAGTCCTGGAGTCGATTTGTTCGACTAAAACCCCTCAAAGTGGTGCTCCAGCATGGCCGCAGCCGAATACCTGAGACAAGCAAAAAAGAATAAAAGAATATTTCATTTAGTCTCCCACGCTTGTTGTACGTACATAAAACGATTTCACACACACAAATGCAAACATGCATACGTACGCATATAAACAGATATTAATTTTTCTCTTACGTATTCTGTGCTTATTTCTGTTTTGCCTTCTTTGCTAAAGAATATCTATCTCTGCTCCATTATATTTATTTCCTTTTGTTACCTTCACATCAGTAAATCCGTTGACTTCGTAATATACTTGCTGTTTCCTTCTTTGATTGTGCTTTGTTCGTGTCCTACCTAATTATTAATTAGAGAGAGAGAGAGAGAGAGAGAGAGAGAGAGAGAGAGAGGGGAAGAGGGAGAGAGAGGGAGAAAGGGAGAATGTGAGAGAAAAACGGAGACAGAAACAGAGAAAGAAGGAGAGAAAGAAAGTGAGAAAGAGGATTGTTGACAGACTGAATGTTTGCATATTGCTGGCAAGACAGAAAGCTGAAGCCAATGACATTGAATATTTACGTACAAGAACGTGTGTGCATGCTTGTTTGGGTGTGTGATGTGTGTGTGTGTGTGTGTGTGTGTAACAGGCTGGAAGTTCAAGGAGTTATTATTATAATAGATTTAAGTCATTATGACTAAGATGGAGCTCAGGAAACCAGCGATGTTTTGCAACAAAACAAACCACACAGAACAATTTTGCACAGAAGAATCGTTTGCATCAAATTAAGTTACATATTGCAAAATTAGTTCGAATAATATTCTTTGAAGAGACGGAAAAAGAAGAAATAGTGGAGAGTTATACAGGAAAGTAGCGATGTGGGATGCATAGAAAAGGAGAGGTAGATAATAGACTGAAAGAGAGAGAGAGAGAGAGAGAAGGAACAAATAAAGAACACATTCTCTCTAAAGAGATATCTTTAGGTGTTTTCGCTCAATAAACACTCACAACGCCCGGTCTGGGAATCGAAACCGCGATCCTATGACTGCGAGTCCGCTGCCCTAACCACTGGGCCATTGCGCCTCCACATGCATAGAATACCTCACTTTTATTTTCTTCTTGGAATTGAAAGGTGTATTATATATATAATTGGAAAGAAGTCAGCGAAAGCGTACACTGAACTTACCATGTGGGGTGGAGTACCCAACGTTTCGCACAAGATATTTCTGTACAGTAAAGATGGCAAGAAGAAAATAAAAGTGAGGTATTCTATGCTTGTGGAGGCGCAATGGCCCAGTGGTTAGGGCAGCAGACTCGCGGTCATAGGATCGCGGTTTCGATTCCCAAACCGGGCGTTGTGAGTGTTTATTGAGCGAAAACACCTAAAGCTCCACGAGGCTCCGGCAAGGGATGGTGGTGAACCCTGCTGTACTCTTTCACCACAATTTTCTCTCACTCTTACTTCCTGTTTCTGTTGTGCCTGTAATTCAAAGGGTCAGCCTTGTCACACTGTGTCACGCTGAATATCCCCGAGAACTACGTTAAGGGTACACGTGTCTGTGGAGTGCTCAGCCACTTGCACGTTAATTTCACGAGCAGGCTGTTCCGTTGATCGGATCAACTGGAACCCTCGACGTCGTAAGCGATGGAGTGCCAACAATTCTATGCTTATTTCTGTTTTTAAATGCTGTATGAGAAACTGCCTGCATATAAAGCTTACCTTGTTTCGGGTTTCTCATCAATTGCAACCAGTTTCTCAAACATAACAGATGTAATACAGTGCTGTCCACCCCCCACTGTAATTTTTACTCCGATGAGGGTCTCTGTTCGGACACCCCACTCCTCACAATAATTTCACCGTACGGCAAGCTGGCAGAATCGTTAGCACGCCGGGCTAAATGCTTAGCGGTATTTCTTCTGCCGTTACGTTCTGAGTTCAAACTCCGCCGCGGTCGACTTCGCCTTTCATCCTTTCGGAGTCGATTAAATAAGTACCAGTTACGCACTGGGATCGATGTAATCGACTTAAACCTTTTGTCTGTCCTTGTTTGTCCCCTAGTGGGCAATAGAGAAATAAATAATTTCACCGTACTGTTCCAGTCTTTTCTTTTTATGAACCGATACAAATTTTGCTGATGCAGACCATCTTATCTTTGGGCTCTTTTTCTTTTTTTTATCATTTATGCTAGAGCGTTACCCATCATATGACCGGTAACTTTGCAAATATTATTTTGCTACCAAAGGTTATATCAGGAAATATGGCACACGCGCAAAAAAATGTAATTTACTTTTACGAAATTTCTTGATGAAAAAACATTTATTACCTCAAAATAAAATTAAAGCAAATTTCTTATTTGTATAAGTCCTCTCACTACTAGTTTGTCAGTTACTCCCACTCCTCCTCCTTCATCTCTTCTGTCTTTTGTTTTTTCTCTCTCACTGTGTGTATAGCGTCCCTTTACTCATTATCTGCCACAAATCCTCTTATGTACACCCACCCTAGACCTATTATATTAACTGTCTCTGTTTTTCTATCTTTTACCCTCTTCATTTTCTCTCTCTCTCTCTCTCTCTCTCTCTCTCTCTCTCTCTCTCTCTATATATATATATATATATATATATATATATATATATATACATGTATGTATATATCCTTGTCGCTGTACGATGCAAAACGGAACTTGAGAAGCAACTAGCCAACATTTATATCGATTATTATAGTATAGAGATATAATAACTATTTATAAATATTTTTGTACATATGTATATAGTATTATATATGTACACATACGCACACGCGCACATATGGTGGTATTTCTGGTCTCTCAGATGTTTAGGACAAACCGAATTTCTGAATCAGATGAAACCGGAACCCCTCAAAAGCAAAAGATACATAATAGTGGTTTGGTTAGATTTGGCAAATGCGTACAGATCAATTTCTCATGTCCACATATATGCAGTCCTTGACAACTACCCTATGTGTTAGCATAACAAGGGAATGATTACCAGCTGTTTTACAAAAATCCAGTTGTGCTTCTAAACAGCCCACTTTAAAACTCGGTCGCCGGACCTGGAGAACGAAATCGTAACTAACTACACAATTTTCCCATTCTCTTCATCGTGGGAATGGACCGCCTTATATCAGCTCTTCATAAAGAAGTCCAAGAGCCAACAATGGATCGAGCAGTCAAAAACACCCAGTAAGGGGTTTCATTTACGATCTCACTGTGACAACTACGACGCATGTGCAGGTGAAACAGGTTCTGGTTTCACTTGAACACAAGACAAGATTGGCTAGGATGAATTTTAAGTGTAAGAAATCTAGAAGTAAAGAGATTAGGGATGGTGAAATAATGGACAGGATCAAGCAGCAAGTACAAATGAGGCCATTCCATCGATAGAGGAAAACCCAATTAAATGCTTTCAAACGCTCCCCCATTCTGTAGAAAGAGAAGACAGAAGAAACACCAAGCGCAAGGGAAAACAACACTTGCAATAAATTTTGTGAGTGAAGGAGAAAAGCAAAAAGAACAAAGTAGTCTACTACATGGGACCCAATCATGGGAAATGAAAGTAGACCCGAGGGAAAGACTGTAGGTTCCCCAGGTCATCCAGCTAATCCGGCTAAAATTGAGGAGTTTTGAGGACTGAAAAGGCAAAGAAAATAATACTGATCGAGCTTATCATTCCATGCAAAAATGGGCGAGGTCAAGACTGAATGGAAGCGTGGAAAGTATCAGAGCATTTTACAGGATTACAGGCATAGATATTCTCAGTCGAGGTTAACTGCAGAAGATTCCCTGCCCAATCATTATGAAGAATGCTTACAGACTTTGGAATAAAAAGAAAAGGACGAAAGTTAAGCTGGAAGCCAGAAGGAGATGATGGACAGTGATTAGGTCACCGCTGTTGACGCGAGTCGTTACAGTTCAGGGTTGAAACACGCAATAGTCGTTGAATGCTGTCTGATGATATCAGTTCCTCTGGTCGAATCTAGATTCATCAAGGGAAGATGAAGATAAAACAGTCATGATATACATACATGCATACATGCACACATACACATGTACTTACATACATGCATACATATGTGTGTGTGTGTGTGTGTATTGAGGCTGAAACTGAGTTTATATTGCGACTAGAAGATCGCAGTAGCGTTAAACTCGAATCGTGAGACAAACATCTAGTTTCAGTTTGAATCAAAAACAACCTCTGCTACATGTATTGGGAACTCCTCACTCACTAGTCCGACATAAACCGAAATATGTACGAAGTGGTATCAATAGGTTCCCGGACTAGTTGTGTTTAGTAAAAAAATAACTTATTTACCTAAGTTTTAACATCATCTCCTTCGAAATAGTCCCCTTGCGCAGTAATACACCGGTCGCTGCGTTCCTGTCACCTTTGGAATCCGGCTTGGAAGTCGTTTTCCGTAAGTGAATCAAGAACCTTCTGGATATCGACAACGGTGTTAAAAGGGCGACCTTTGAGCTGTATTTCCATCGGAGAAGAGATAGAAGTCTGCAGGAGCTAAATATGGTGAATAGGGCGGGTGCAGAAGTGATATCATATTTTTGGCAAGAAACTCAAGTGTGAGGGGAGCTCGGTGAAGAATCTAATTCTTCGTGGTCCACAAACCCAGCCGTTTCCCCGAATGCCCTCCTTGAAACGCTTCGAAACAGTTTGTCCCTGGGGGACGAATTTCAGATCGCTCATCGTTTTCCAGGGACGTTCTTCCGCTTTTGAAGCCACTCAAAACATTGCGTACGACCCATTGCGTTGTCACCATAAGCACTGCCTCATCATCATAAGATTGCCGTAGAATGCTCAACATCTCTGAGGCAGACTTTTCAAGTTTAATGCAAAAATTTCACGTTGGCTCTTTGTTCCAACTTCCTGTCCATGACAAAATAGCTGACTACATTGATCACAAAAACACAAATTTCACAACTTGCGAAGTAAACACACGGATGTCACTCGGGACACTACATGATGAAGGTCACAGCTAGCTCTCACTGCGCACGCAACCGTCTGCTGCCATCTGTTGGCGCGCTACAGAACTAGTCCGCGAACTTTTTGATACCACCTCGTATTATATATATATATATGTGTGTGTGTGTGTGTGTATATATACATGTATGTCTATCTATCTATCTATCTATCTATCTATCTATCTATCTATCTGCCTGTCTGTCTGTCTGTCTGTCTGTCTGTCTGTCCGTCCACCCGTCCGTCCGTCCGTCCGTCCGTCCGTCCGTCCGTCTCTCCGTCTATCTGTCTGTCTGTCTGTCTGTCTGTCTGTCTGTCTGTCTATCTATCTATCTATCTATCTATCTATCTATCTATCTATCTATCTATCTATATAATGATATTTCATTAATGCGCATACTCTAGATTTACTTGAGGAGACAAAAATCAACTTTTATCAATGTTTTCTCTGGGGAATTATAGAGACCGTACTAGAAGCCATTTGTAATAAATACTGTTTATATAACCCCAGAATTAGGAGATGGTGGGGTACAATAAAGGATAAAAGAAGAACACGAATGCAGAAGAAGATGAAGATCCATTGGAGTTACAGTTATATATATAAGGGGTCCATGGATACATATACGCATAAATGCATAAATTACACGAGTAATTGTACAAAGATCAATATTCAAATACAATTAAAAATTATAGCAATTGGTCACAATAATACGTCTTTGGGTTTCATACTTGTGAGCTGAAAAATATCAACTGATTTGAACTGTCACCTGATTTATTATGTGCATTTAGCTTATTTAGCGCATCAAGCGCAGTTGATTACAATTGCCTGAGACCACCTCTGGCTCTGCGATACAAACTTCCTGTTTTAACGTGATCTGCTGTTAATATTTCAAATTAGTTTACCTTTCAAATACCAGATTAGTAATGCATACAGATATTTTATTAATTTATTAATTATTTTCAAAATTATTTGAAACAAAAGGAATGTATTTCAACAGAAATACTATAACAAAATGGTAAAATTCTTTGATACACTTATAAAAGGAATGAGTCAAAAGACCGACGCCAAATTTTAATTAAGAGAAGCATCGTTTGGTTTGAACCCATCATTAAATTTCTTATTCCTAAATTTTGTCTATTCTCATCTCTCGACATTGAATATCCGTCTTAAGAGACGGAATTCAAACATTCAAGTTTCTTGACCAACACACACACACACACACACACACAAACACACCGCTTCCCCACATTCTGAAGTTAACCATGATGAACCAATGCGTCAGCTGTATGTAACCCTATCAATATATATATGATACACTACGTGTCTTTGTGTGTGTGTATATATATATATATATATATATATATATATATATATATATATATATATATATATATATATATATATATGTATGTATGTATGTGTGTGTGTATGTGTGTGTGTAAGTGTGTGTGTATGTAATTAATGAGACAGGGAGAAAGAAGATGGAAGATACGAGAATCATTATTGATCACTACAATTATTTAGACCAGTCTAACATCTATCTCTCGCGGGTGGGATACTTCAGAACTGGTTTAGGTGTATCCATCGGTGTAGATGTGTTTCCTCAGGTGATTTCAAAATGTATCTCGTTAAAATAAAGTTTGTTTCGCATGACTTATCTCTTCGTGTTTTCTTCTTTGTCTTCGTAGATAGAAATAGCAAGTTAAGAATTAATGCTTGATTCTTATAAATCAATGAGAAAGATCAAATACAAAAGGAAACAAGTACACAATACAGCGTAAAACAAATTATTACATATAACCGTACAAACGCCAAGATATACGTGGTCTGGTGCACGTGCACACGCTCGTACAAATACATACGTACATACAAACACACACGTGGTCTTGCGCCCACACACACACACACGCTCGCACACGGAGTGAAGTACATATTAATAAAGTCGGTGCCGATTAATGACCAGTGATACGATGCCGTTTGGTGGGGCGTCACCAAAAGATACACCTAAACCAGTTGTGCAGTATCCAACCCGTGAGAGTTGGGTCAAAAACAATGGTAGTGATCAATAAAGATCTTCATATCTTCCATTTTCCTTCTCTCTCATTAATTACATACCCAACAAACAGTAAGCTCGTGAACGTGCTTTGCCGGTAAACTACCAGGTGTATAGTATACGATTTATTAACTACTTTTACACAGACAGACAGACAGACATACAGACAGACACACACATATATTGTGGCTAATAGTTTAGCATTTGGAGCTGTTGAATTTCTTCCGCTTTATAAGATTTATTTTCAGAATTATTCAACACTGTACATACTTAGTTGTTTTGGAGAGAGAGTGCAACGGAGAGAGAGAGAGAGTGCAACGGAGAGAGAGAGAGAGTGCAACGGAGAGAGAGAGAGTGCAACGGAGAGAGAGAGAGAGTGCAACGGAGAGAGAGAGAGAGATAATGATATCTCTCTCTTTCAACTTATCTGCCACTGTTTCTAACTGTCTGCCTGTAGCTGTCTGTATCTGTGTGTCAGTGTGTCTGTGTGTCTGTCTGTCTGTGTGGCTATCTGTCTGTCTGTCTGTCTGTCTGTCTCTCTCTCTCTCTCTCTCTCTCTCTATATATATATATATATATATACATATATATATGTGTATATATGTATATATATATATATAATATGTATATATATACATATATAATATGTATATATATAATATATATATATATATATATATATATATATATATATATATATATATATATATATGTATATATATATATGTATATATATATATATATATATATATATATATATATATATATATATATATATATATATATATATATATATATATGCATGTATATGCCAAAGGTAAGTCAATAATTTCCTATAGAAAATTCCTTACATGTCTATCTAATAGGTAAGTCGTTGTAATTCACATTAACAAATGAAACACGTGTAATGGAAAATAAATAATACCCCAAAATTTCGACTTTCCTCTTTTGTCATATATGTATAGAAAGAGACAGATAGAGAGAGAGAGAGAGAGAGAGAGAGAGAGAGAGAGAGAGAGAGAGAGAGAGAGAGATGGAAAGAGAGAGATGGAAAGAGAGAAAGAAAGAGAGGTGAGAGAGACTGAGAGCAAGGTATAGTGTGTGTGTGTGTGTGTGTGTGTGTGTGTGTGTGTGTGTGTGTGTGTTACATAGAGGGATATTAGTAGATAGGCTGAAAGAAAGTTGAATGAGAGAGAGAAAGACAAATAAGTAAAAGGAAAGAAGTCGGAAAAAGAAAATATACATGAAAAGTAAGAAGTGGAAGTGTATGGTGGGGATGCAAAATTAGTAACCAGGGTAAAATGAGTAATTTCTGATCTTTCGTTATTTTCACCTTGCCAGTTTGAACTCTTTACTTTGCAAAAATTGCATCATCATTTTCTGCGATATTACGTTATCTTTGGAAGCATGATTGTTGTTGAAGTTGAGAGAGACTTGAGCATAGTTAGATGACAGGTACTTTTTTTTCTGACGTAATTTTCTTCAACTTTGAACCGATTACACTTGAAGTTGCTAATAAAATGTCTGGATAATTGTTGATGCTTAACATTCAATATTCATTTCTCTTTTGGATTTCAAGTCAATTTTTTTTCCACATTATTGTCTAATTTGATTATTTTTAATTTTTGAAAAATGTCTAAAATGGGGTAAAATGACTAATGACTAATATCAATAATTTCTTCTCTTTAACTACATGATGCGTAAATATATCGGTAAGAGATGCAATCAAACAAATCGTGAAGAAACTATAGTGACTGATAGAGTGGAAATGGCGCGAGATCGGGGTGTCATTGCTAAGTCGGATGTTTCGGAGGTGTTCCGCGAACCGGTCAACCAAGTGGCGTCCCGTTTGCCCAATGTATAGAGAAGGGCAGAGAGAGCAGGAGATGCAGTAGATGATGTTGGTAGAAATGCAGGTGAAGGAGTCGGTGATGTGATAGGGTCGATGATGGGTGCCGGTAAGGAGGGTAGTGTTGGAGAGGTAAGGGCAAGTGCGGCCGCGTGGGAGGAGCAGGTGAATGAGCCGGGTTGGGAGGTTGGTTTAGGGAAGAAACTGTGGGCCAAGAGGTCTCGTAGGTTATGGGCTCATTTGAAGGAGTGGAGGAGTCGGTTAGGGTAGATGTACGAAGTGCAGGGGTGGGACTGGAGTCGCCGGAAAGCTCGGAGAATGGTGCGTTGGAGAGGCAGGGTGGTGGGGCGATAGGTGAGGGGAAACGGGAGACGCGAGACGGCGGGGTGGGGGCAGGGGGAGACAGCAGATGCATGGTCCACGGAACGTGCTCTGGCAAGTGCGGTGTGGATAGTGGTGAGGGGATATCCACGTAGGATGAAGTGGTGAGCCATGAGTTGAAATTGAGTTTCAAAGTCATGGTCATTACTGCAGAGCCTGCGTAGACGGAGGAATTGGGAATAGGGGATGGAAAGCTTGGTGGGTTTAGGGTGGGAGGAGGAGAAGTTGAGGTATGGGTGTGAGTCTGTGTGTTTGTAGTGGATGGAGGTGGTGAAAGTGGAGTGATGAATGCTGATCGAAATGTCAAGAAAGGAGACAGAGGTGTCAGAGATAGTGCAGGAGAAGTTGAAGGCAGAGACAAATAAATAGAGAAGGTATTAGGTATGAAAGATCTTACTGACAAAAAATGACAGAGTGAAAGATAAAGAAATATAATGAAAGAGAAAAAGAGAACGAGAGACGGAGTAGTACGCAGTGAGAGAAAAAGAAAATGTAGTAGGCAGAAAGTGAAAGGGAAAAACTGAGATCAGTTGTGTAGGGGAGACATTTAAAAAACAACTTATTTAAAGAGAGGCAGAGATTAAGCGATAAAAGAGCATCAATATATATTTGAAAGTTCATTCTGCTTTCATAAATCTTAATTAGTCTTATATTACATATAACAAAATGCAATGTGTTTCGCATCATTCATGTTGGCAGCGGGGAAATAAAACAACAATCGGAGTGGGTGTGAGTTACAGTCAGAGATATTCAATGTAGGCGAAATATAGCGAACGGTTTTACTCAGAAGTCACTGTATTAAATTTTATCGTAAATAATATTTATCTTAACAATTTTCCCCCTCCTCCCACATATGTATTTATATAAGTATATATGAATTTACATTTTATAGAAATCAGTAAAAGCAAGCGTAGATAAGACAAAAGACTGAAATGATTTTAAATTTAATTAACTAATAGCCTAAGCAGCGTCTAAGCTTAAGCTATTTGTAATGCGCAAACATCATAGAACGTCAACTGATAAACAAAGGATAAAAAAGACAAACAAAAGCAAAACACGATTGGTTTTGTGACAATAATTGAAGTTTACTAGTTCAGTTTGGTTTTGTTACAATAATTCAAGTTTACTAGTTCAGTTTTCCTTTCCTTTACACCATTCTATTTTATGTGTTAACGAACTTAAATCGCAACCTTTATTTTTAAACAATACGATCGTTGTATGGAAAATATGAAAATAACTCTATATTCAACATTGATGAAAGCAAGATTATACACAATACTGATATCGTTTCATTCACTGATTTATCACATCGTATATCCTAACTTTAGATGTTTTATGTTTCAATCAAGAAGAAAACACAAAAATAAACAAATAAAAAATAAACTACCACCTTCATTATTGTTTGAAGCGAGAAAGAGTAAACTTTGATGAATTGTACTCTATGATTTTTAAAATAAACTCACGAAGAAATGATAATTTGCCATTTATAATTTTCGACTCAAGATTGCACGATAATAATTTCTGACAATTTTGCATTTGCTTGCCTCTGCGTTGTAATTAGTGAGGTTGTGGCGGGAACAGGGAAGAAAATCGCCGATGCTGCCTCAGCGACATTTTAGCTGGTTCAAGTACTGCCTGTATTTTGTCATCATTCATACTCTTTCCTTGGACTGCCTTTTGTCTCATTATCACTTTTTTAAAAAGAAAAAAAAAAAAAACCTTTCTGTTTCTTTTTAATAATTTTTACTGAGAGACAGACAAACAAGAGAATTTTCATTTATTTTACATCCGCTTATCTTTTCGTTATTTCATTTCCATTTTAGAAAGTTTAATTTTCGTTTCCACTCTGCTTCATATTAATTATTAATATTTGTACTGTATTTGTATGCGTATATCCTTCGACCATATTTATATTTATACATATGCATATATCTTTAACAAAAGAGTCTGCATCCCTAAACATACTCATGACCACATGGAAGCACAGTTCACTATAGCTAGGACAAAACTTAGACAGATTTTAGAATTATACACTAAGAGACAGAGACAGAATAAGACAGAGGCCCAACAACTTGGGAATATACCCGCAAGTGGCCTACACAAGCTCATGCAGCGCACGAAAAAGGGAGAAGTGGTATGCCTTCCCACAGATAAGTCCGGCAGAATGTCAATAGACAGCCTGCCGAACTATATCCAGGCAATGCAACCTCACATCGCCAATACGAAGGTAACAACCTTACAGGCGCATGAGGAAAGAGAAAAAGTCCTCAATGCCCACATGATGATGTGGACAATTGTCCTTAGACCCCAGAAGCGCACAGCCAATAACTTCCAAGCCTGGAACAATGATATCCCGACGCTGTATGGGCTCCGTAAGGACCACAAAGTAACAACTAATCCTGTAGTGGGACCACCAACAAGACCAGTCTGTGGAGCGAATGTCGCTAGTAACTACAGGATCTCCTACTTCCTCTCAATGATCATACGCCCCATAATCCAGATGTCACCTGATGTCTGTGACAGCACGGAAGATCTCCTCAGCAGGATCAACGACTGCAACAATACTTGCAACCTGACAGGGTGTATAGTGGGTAGCATGGATGTGGTATCACTATACCCATCTATCGACGTGGATTTTGCAGTGGAAAAGTGCGTGGAAATGATCAACGAGAGCGAAGTAGAGTTCCAAAAAGTCAACACAGAAGAACTGGGCCTCCTACTTAGATTGACATATGACGATGCATATCTAGATAGATACGACCTTAGAGATTTCTGCCCTAGTAGACGTCTAAGAGGTAGACCACCCACAATTACCTCTATGGCTAGGAAGACCCCTATAGAGAGATGGAGTGGATGGACCAGAGCCATACGGACCCCCACTAATATCCACCAGGTAAAGAAAATGATCGCACATGCACTAGGAGCTAGTATAAAGGTCACCCTAAAAGGCCACACCTTTAAATTTAACAACAAATTATACGCCCAGGACGAGGGGGCAGCCATCGGGGTTAGTATCGCCGGTGATGTGGCCAATCTTTTCATGGTATGGTGGGACAGAAGGCTTAAGGAACGCCTGACACAGAACTCCATACTCGTGAATGTGTACTCTCGATATGTCGATGATATCAACTTAGTGGTAAAGACACCCCCACAAGAGAGTACCCCTGAAATAGAAATAGAAACTAAGACTATGGAGAGCATCCAGCAAATAGCTAACTCCATCCACCAGAGTATTAGAGTTACGATAGACTACCCTACTAAACACCCTAACCATAGATTACCTGTATTAGATACTGAACTTTGGCTAGAAACTAAGAACAATAAAACCAGAATCCTCCATTCACACTATACAAAACCTATGGCCTCCAAGTACCTGATCCACCGGAACTCGGCTATTGCGGACAATGCCAAATTCAACATATTGATGGCAGACCTCGTCAGAGTAATGCGAAATGTCTCCTGCATGTGCGACCCTACAGAATTAAAGAGACATATACAACATTTCGTCCACCGCATGCAGTTCTCGGGTTACAGCCATAAAGAAAGGATCAGGGTTTACAAAGGAGCTATGAAGAAGTTTGAAACAATCAAACGCAACGATAGGAATGGGATTTGCCCACTCTATAGGAGCAAATCATGGAACACCATAGAAAGAACTAAGAAGAAAATAGGGAAGGCAAGCTCATGGTACAATAGCCACAAGTACCAAAGCGTCATGTTCGTCGACACCACCCCTAGAGGCGAACTGGCGTACCGCTTTAGAAGGGCCCTAGACAAACTTAAGCTAAGAATTAAGGTTGTTGAAAGGCCAGGCAACCCTATCAAATCCCTTATCAGTAGAACATACCCTTTCAGTAGAACCCCCTGCACTGATAGGAACTGTATCGTATGTAGATTTAGCCCACAAACGAACTGCAAAACCAGAAATGTGGTCTATAGTATAAGATGTACAGAGGGACGATGCAGAAATAAGACAACGACATATGTAGGCGAAACAGCAAGGAGTATAGGGGAGCGGGCAAACGAACATTGGAGGGAACTTAAGGAAGGGAAGAACTCATCAGTTCTGTACCAGCACGCTGAGCAAGAACATAGAGGCTCAATCAACAACATAGAAATTAAAATCTTATCTACACATAGCAGTGATGCACCACTTAGACAAATTACTGAAGCTACACACATAATAGAAGGGAAACCTAGCCTGAATAGGAAACTAGAATGGAACACTAATATACGCCACTAACAAACCACAGCATGTGACAACATGTTACCCATAAACCAATAATAGGAACAAAGTATAATACAATACATAGATAAACAAATGGAATTAAATACTACATACGTTAACAAAATTTAATTAAACACAAAAAAAACAAAAAAAACAAACAAAAAACACACACACACACACACACATGAACATATAAATAAATAAAAACTAATACAAACGAACACGTATTAACAGAGAATATAGGTGATACAGACACTCCCCATACACACATGCACTTACAAAAGACACAGACACATTGAAGGACACGCATGCGTAGACACATACAATAGGAATACAAAATACAAAATGGCTGATAGTTAGCAAGGTGAGACACACATAAGAAAGAAGGAAACAAAGGACCACTGATGAGGTCACAGAAGTGTGACGAAAGAACTCTGGCCGAAATAAGATTAAGATTAAGATTAATGTAATATAAAGCTGAAAAAAAAAAAAAAAAAATTAACACCAAATATACAGTGCGTGTGTTTTTATTGGCTAAACTGGCAATATGACCATCCCCAAGTACAACAACATATATATATATATATATATATATATATATATATATATATATATATATATATATATATATACACATATATAAATATACATACACACATATATATATAGACATATACATATATACATATATACATACATATATACATTACATATCTATATATACATTATATATATATATATATATATATATATATATATATATATATATATATATATATATATATATATATATATATATATATATATATGGGGTACACTAATCCTTGTAAATAATAGATGTTCATATCAAAATTTTAGTTAACTGCCTCTATACTGGGCGAAATGTGTTCAAATTCTGCCGAGGTCGACATTGCCTTTCATCCTTTCGGAGTCGATAAAATAAGTACCAGTTACGCACTGGGGTCGATGTAATCGACTTAATCCCTTTCTCTGTCCTTGTTTGTCTCCTCTATGTTTAGCTCCTTGTGGGCAATAAAGAAATAAGAAACGTTAGCACGCCGGGCTAAATGCTTAGCGGTATTTCCTGTCTTGACGTTCTGAGTTCAAATTCCGCCGTGGTCGACTTTGCTTTCGTCATTTTGGGGTCGATAAATTAAGTACCATTTGTGTACTGGGCTCAATCTAATCGACT
>NC_142936.1:67824958-67837458 GCF_046866305.1 Octopus bimaculoides | reverse complement strand
AAAGAAAGGAAGCACATTCAACGTTTAGAAACGAGGGTTATATATTGCTAGTGCAAGCAGGTAATTTCCTTATCAGTTTGGTGCCATGCGAACGAGATGTTTTCTCTTTGCTTTCGTTTTACGTTGTTGACGGTGTACCAATCAAGAGGGAATTCAGTATGTTTCCGGACACAGACTGTAACTTATAGGAAATAATGATGATGCAGATCCGGGGTTAATAACTGAGCCGCGAATCCTGTCCGAAATTAAATGTGTGTGAATGCATGTGCGTGTGTGTGTATTAATATATATATATATATATATATATATATATATATATATATATATATATACTCTCACACACATATATGGATGTGTACATCTATGTATGCATTTATATGTACATGTATGTATATACATATTTATATGTATATACATACATATATATATACATACATACATATATATACATACATATATATATACATACATATATATATACATACATACATACATACATACATATATATATATATATATATATATATATATATATATATATATATATAAATATATGAAACTATATACATAGAAAAGTAATTTATTTAGAAAGAAAATATTAATATCTCTCTACGTATCTGAGTAAGTATTCAAATTGACTTTGCGTTAATTGCATCAGAAGAGATTATTTGGGGGACGAAGGAGAAGGAATCGGGATATGAATGTGTACGTTCCGAAAAAGCTCACACAGCATTCATATAACTTACAGCCTATGTCCGGAAATATACCGAATTCCTTCTTGATTGGTACAATGTCAATAACGGAAAACGAAAGCAAAAAGAAAACATCTTGTTCGCATGACACCAAACTGATAAGGAAATTACCTGCTTGTAGCAGTAAACACGTGACACAAAGTTCGAAGAATAGTCAAGTACTTTTCGATTATAATTGGCCTCTCAGTGACCTGAAAAACCTCAAAACGCAACGATCGTGACTTTAACAGTTATTAGACATTTCTCTCAAACCGCTGATATACACAATTAGAGAAAACATCGGTTACATAAGCTTTACACAAAAACCGTGACTTAAACAGTTCTATATATTTTCTATCAATCTACCGATATATAGTTGCTGAAAACAGCGGTTACACCGGTTACATATTGTTTCGATAATATTTAATCTTGTTTAATTTATATATTGGTTTAAAATTTTGGCACAAGACCAGCAAGTTCATGTGAGGGGGCTAGAGGATTACATCGACCCCAATCCTCAACTGGTACTTGTTTTATCTGCCCCAAAAGGTTGAAAAGCAAAGTCGACCTTAGGGGAATTTGCACTCAGAAAGTAAAGACAGACGAAACACTGCTGAGCATTTTTGCCAAACGTGCTAACGATTTTGCCCGATCGCCGCCTTTTGTTTAACCTACATATTTTGTCTCTTATTTTTTTACCTGTTTCAATCATTGGACTGTGGTAATGCTGGAGCAGCATTTTGAAGTGTTTAGTAGAACAAATCTGGTGGTGTGGCGCGCAGACTTCTACAAGGCGGAAGCCCTCCGCCAACTTCAAGATACGTCCTTCTACTGCCATCTGCCCTCTGACTCCGCGCCCAGCTACAAACAAACTGTGCCTCCACTATTCATGATATCATCTCCTCCTTCCGTCTCCCCCATCGCCTCCAACCTCATTGTCCTCTCCCCTCGCACCCCCCAAAATCCACGAACCTAACAACTCTGGCCGCCCCATCGTTTCCACCTGCAATTTCCCCACCGAACTCACCTCCAGATATCTTGACCATGTCCTTGCTCCCTAGTGGCTTCCCTCTCCTCTCACATCCATGACATCAGCCATGCGCTTCGACCCAACCCCCAACCCAACGCATCCACACTCGTTTGTCTGGCCGAATTTGTCCTCTCACTCAACTGCTTCTCGTTCGCTGGTGATTTTTACATCCTTGTTCTCGGGAGTGGCCATGGGAACGAGAATGGGCCCCAGCTATGCGAACATGTTCGTTGGCTACGTTGAGGCCCAAATATTCTCAAGTTGCACTGCTCCCACTTCCGAACTATACGACCGTTATATTGACGATTGTATCGGTGCGACCTCACTCTCCAACGAACATCTAGACTCCTTCCTCTCTTTTGTCAAATCTTTCCATCCTGCACTCCACTTCTCCTGCACTATCTCTGACACCTCTGTCACCTTTCTTGACATTTAGGTCAACATTCATCGCTCCACTCTCACCACCGCCATCCACTACAAACACACAGACTAACACTAATATCTCAACTTCTCCTCCTCCCACCCTAAACACACCAAGCTTTCTATCTCCTATTCCCAATTCCTCCGTCTACGCAGGCTCTGTAGTGACGACCATGATTTGAGATTCAGTCTGAACTCATGGCTCACCACTTCATCGTACGTGGATTTCCCCTCACCACTATCCACACCGCACTTGCCAGAACACGTTCCCCCGCACACGTCCCACCGTCTCCCGTTTCTACTCACCTACCACCACACCACCCTACATCTCCAACTCACCATTCTTCGAGCCTTTTGGCGACTCCAGTCTGACCCCTCAACTTCGTACATCTTACCTAACCGACCCCTTCCCTCCTTCAAACGAGCCCACAACCTACGAGACCCCTTGGTCCACAGCTTCTTCCCTAACTCAACCTCGCAACCCGGCTCGTTTCCCCTCTCCACCCCCCCCCCCCCGCGCGGCCGCACTTGCCCTTACCTCTCCAACAATACCCTTCTCACTGGCACTCATCATTGACTCTATCACATCACCCACTCCTTCACATGCACTTCTACCAGTGTCATCTCCTTCTCTCTGCCCTTCTCTATACATCAGGTAAACGAGATGCCGCTTGGCTGACCGGTTCGCGGAATACCTCCCAGACATCCGACTCGGCAATGATGCCCCAGTCTCGCTCCATTTCTGCTCTACCGGTCACTCTTTGCAACAATTGTCTGTATTCGGACTGTCCTTGCACAGGGGCCATCAGGACTCCCGTTTGCGCCGTGAACAGGAATTAATCTTCTCTCTTCGCTCCTTTGCGCCACATGGGCTCAACTCTCCTCCCCTCTTCATCCAACCACCACCCCTCTCCTCTCTCCCTTTCACACCTACTTCCTCCCACCACCTCTCCTCTCTTGCTCCGACTTCTACTTCTCTTTTCTTTTCACTCCTACCTACATTCTCCCTTCCCCCTCTCCCTTCATCGTCACCCCTCCCTTGTAACCCTGCCCCCACACAATCCAACCCTACCTTTCCTATCCATCCCATCCCACCCCACTTCATCCCTTACACCCACTACCACATACCCCACCTGTACCCCCACCCTCAGCCTACCCACATACCCCTCTAACCCCACCTTCAGTCTACCCACATACCCCCAGCCTAACTTTCTTTCCCCACCCTTGCTTTCCCCAATCTCGCCTCCCCTACATCCCAACACTATCACACCACACCGCACACCACTACACCAGACCACACAACACCACATCATATCACATCACATCACATCACATCACATCACATCATATAACACCACCACGCACACACTAGCACTGACCACTTCCCATCCCCACACACACACATATATATATATATATATATATATATGTATGTACATATATGAATGTATATGTATATATAAATATGTATACATATATATATGTATATATATATACGTATGTATATATATATATGTATGTATGTGTATATATATATACAAACCTCATCCAGCTATTCTGACTATATGTCTGTGCACACGTTTGAATGTGGTGTGTGCCAGAGGGTTTGCTAATCCAATGGGGGTCTTAAAAGACATGTTAGGATCCACAATGAGCAGAACTTACTTGCAGGTATTGGTAGTGCAAATCAGAGGTGCAATCTGTGTGGGTGTTTTATCAAAACACTTTCTGGTTTAAAAAGCCACATCAGACGCCATGAAAGGGCTAAGGTGTAGGTGCAGGAGGTGGTCAAACTCTGTTTAAGGAGTAGACAACCACCACCATATATATACATATATATATATATATATATATATATATATATATATATATATATATATATATATATATATATATATATACATTACTATTAAGTTAGACATGGCCTGGACCAATCTTTGGTGGAAACCTATCTAAGTTTTAAGTTTTAAGTTTATATATATATAGGAAGAATTCACAAAGAAACAAAAGACGAAGACAGGTGGTGTAGACAACAAACAGATATATTAGTTTACGCTCGGGAAGCGAAAAAGTCTTTAACATTTGGAGCCTACGCTCTTCCACAGAAAGGAGCACAATAAGAAAGAAGGAGAGAAAATAAAGAATGTGTAGTGGCTAGCGATCTATCATGGCAAATGCCAGACCGAGGGGCCACACAGGAGAGCTAAAAAGAAGAGATGATAAAGTTGTGGTGATCCCAAAATGAAGGTGCGCATGCGTATGTATAAGAGAGCATTATGTGCGTGTGGAAAAGGGCTGTTGACCTTGACGTGTGCGTGTGTGTATGTGGGGTTGGGAAATGGTTAGTGCTAGTGTGTGCGTGGTGGTGTGATGTGATGTGATGTGGTGTTGTGTGGTATGGTGGTGTATGGTGTAGTGGTGTGTGGTGTGGTGTGATTGTGTTGGGATGTCGGGGAGGCGAGAGTGAGAAAGCAAGTGTGGGTTAGGCTGAGGGTCGGGGTAGAGGTGGGGTATGTGGATAGGCTGAGGGTGGGGTAGAGGTGGGATTGGGTGTAAGGGATGGTATGGGGGGTGGGATGAGATGGGTAGGGAAGGTGGGGTTGGATTGTGTGTGGGTGGGTTTACGAGGGAGGGGTGGTGATGAAGGGAGAGCGAGAAGGGAGAAGGTGGAAGGAGTGAAGAGAAGAAGTAGGAGTCGGAGCAAGAGAGGCGAGGTGGGCGGGAGGAAGTAAGCGTCAGAGGCAGAGAGGAGAGGGGAAGAGGTTAGATGAAGAGGGGAGGAGAATATATATATATATATATATATATATATATATATATATATATATATGTATATATATATATATATATATATATTTATATATATGTATATATATGTATATATATATATATATATATCTATCTATATATGTATATATATATATATATATATATGTATATATATATATATATATATATATATATATATATATATATATATATATGTATATATATATATATATGTATATATATATATAAGTATATATATATATATATATATATATATATATATATATATATATATACATACATACACACACAGAGTAATTCTTCGCATTATCGCGGTTTGCCTATTGCAGTTCACTTATCGCGGTTTTTTTTATTTAAGCTTACTTCGATTCCCCCTTGGTGTTTATGCAATTATAATAAAATAAACATATACAAATTATAAAAATAATTAGAAAGTATATACAGTACAGTTCTGTTTCTAATTCGCTGATTTTCACCTATCGTAGGTGTCACCAAGCCAATATGGCAGTCCAAAACATAGGACGAATGGTGCCGTTGATTAGCTCCAAGAGGCCATCGCCTCTAGCTAGCTATGTGACATACGAACCTGTGTCCATTAGAGTCAGCACCAAAACTTGCGACGTTTCGTGTACGAATAAGTTAATGAAAGCTGTTCCAAAGTTTATTTATATTTATTTTCTTGAAGAATCAATATAAAATATTTATCTAGCTTGTGATCATTGTTGTGTGTCATTTTTTTGTCTCTATGATTTTATAGCAATTTAAACATGCAGCTTAAGTTTATTCAGCGAAGTGGTTTAAGGCGGATTATTTAGAAATAATGAGTTAAACGCAAGAAAGAAATTCGGCAGAATACATACATACATACATACATACATACATATATACATATATAAATACACATTATATATATATATATATATATATATATATGCAGACATATATTTGTATATGTATGCATGTATATATATAATATAATATATATGTATATATATATATATGCATATATATATATATATATATATATATATATATATATATATATATATATATATGCATATATATATATATATTTATATATATTCACACATATGTATATATATATACATATGTATATATATATATTCATACATATATATATATATATGTATATATATATATATATATATATATATATATATATATTCACACATATGTATATATATATATACATATGTATATATATATACATATGTATATATATATATATTCATACATATATATGTATATATATATATATATATATATATATATATATATATATATATATATATATATATATATATATATATATATATTGTAAATAGCAAGGGATTATTATTATCATCATTGTTGTTGTTGTTGATACACGCACACAAACGCACGCACACACACACATACACACACACACACACACGCACACACACACACACACAGATGTATATGATTGTATTCTGCCGGATTTGCTTTTTACGTCTATTTCGTTATTTCTAAATAATCTACCTTAATAAGTTTTGTTGAATAAATGCATGCTACATGTTAAATTGCTATAGAAATCTAATGATAAAAAAAAAAGAAACAAAACATTGACCAAAATGTAGATAAATACCGATTATTCAAAAAAAAAAAAAAATTAAGTATTAAAAAAAAAATGCAATTTTCTAGCTTCAATAGTTTCTGTGATACAAGAATGAACAGTAAAGAAACCAATGGCTAAAGAAACCGATCGCAAACAAAAGAAGCCAGAGTAATGGCACGTAGTCTTTAAGGTAGTTGAAGAAATGTTGGATGGGAATAAATGAAGCTAGGAACGTACAAGATAGATATATTAACGAAACAATGAAAGCTTATTTAACAGGAAATTTATTTCTCGAAAATTATGCTTCAAGCTATCGTGGAAATAAATAAAATAAATAAACAATTTCCAGAGGAAGATCGTATGAAAAAGAATGTCATATTTCTCGAAAAGTTGTTCAGATTGGAATCGTCGTAATTAATGGAGTGTTAATTTCTCATATAATCCCACCAACGGCGATTAGATAAAACCCCATTTGGACTATATAACCACACCTCCATTAAAGACATGTGGCTGTGTGGTAAGACGCTTGCTTCCCGACCATAAGGTTCCGGTTGCAGTCCCACTACGTTGCGTCTTGCCAATGTCTTCTTCGTGGCAATGTCTTCTACTGTAGTCTCGGGCCGACCAAAGCCTTGTGAGTGAATTTGGTAGACAGAAACTGAAAGAAGAGGTGCCGCTTTGAAGTGTGTATATATATATATATATGTATATATATACACACACATGGAAGCACAATGGCCCAGTGGTTAGGGCAGCGAACTCGCGGTCATAGGATCGCGGGTTCGATTCCCAGACCGGGCGTTGTGAGTGTTTATTGAGCGAAAACACCTAAAAGCTCCACAAGGCTCCTGCAGGGGATGGTGGCGAACCCTGCTGTACTCTTCCACCACAACTTTCTCTCACTCTTACTTCCTGTTTCTGTTGTGCCTGTAATTCAAAGGGTCAGCCTTGTCACACTGTCATGCTGAAGATCCCCGAGAACTACGTTAAGGGTACACGTGTCTGTGGAGTGCTCAGCCACTTGCACGTTAATTTCACGAGCAGGCTGTTCCGTTGATCGGATCAACTGGGACCCTCGACGTCGTAAGCGACGGAGTGCCAACAACAACACACATATATTGCGTGAGTGCGCGCGCGCATGTCTTCGTGTTTTTGCTTGTCCCCATCACCGCTTGACAACTGGTGTTGGTGTGTGTTCGCCCGCGTAACCTAGCTGTCCGGCATCAGAGTTCGATAGAATAAGTACCAGGCTTAACAAAAGCCAGTTACTGAGGTCGATTTATTCGACTAAAATTCTTCAAGGCGGTAACCCCAGTATGTCCGTAGTCTTATGAATGAAACAAGTTAAAGATAATAGATGGTATATATATATATATATATATATATATATATATATATATATATATATATATATAATGATAATAATATTAGGGATAAAATCCAAATTTACAGGTAAAAACTCAATTAAATTCAATTTATCAAAAATTAAAATTTAAATTAAGTTTCACAGTATATAATATATAAATATATATAAATCTGAACTTTGGTTCTTTTCTCTGAATATTATATATATATATATATATATATATATATATATATATATGTATATATATGTATGTATGCATGTGTGTGTGTCATGTACACACACAAACACACACACACACACACACACACACACACACACACACACATGTTTGAACTCAGACACAAAGTGATGAACAAATATTGCAATTCGACTTGCTGCTTTGCTTAAAATATACTACATAAAGAATACTGCGGATATTTCCTAAGATTTATCTCGAGGGACCTTTATCTCTCTCTCTCTCTCTCTCTCTCTCTCTCTCTCTCTCTCTCTCTCTCTCTCTCTCTCTCTCTCTCTATATATATATATATATATATATATATATATAGAGAGAGAGAGAGAGAGAGAGAGAGAGAGAGAGAGACGTAGGAGTGGCTGTGTGGTAAGAAACATGCTTCTCAACCACATGGTTCCTGGTTCAGTACGTGGCACCTTGGGCAACTGTCTTCTGCTATAGCCTCGGGCCGACAAAACCTTGTGAGTGGATTTGGTAGATGCAAACTGAAAGAAGCCCGTTGTATATATATATATATATATATATATATATATATATATGTCTGTTTGGAAAAAAGTTGTTCTTTTCTAGGGATAAATTTTACCCAAGCGCACACCAGTTTAGTTCTCTATCAATTAACGATATGGAAAATTCTACCTGTGTATATGTACTAGTGTGTATCGTTGGCTCTTCTTCAATATTAGCTGACTCTTCTGAAATTCCAGTTGTCGCTATAGAAGTTTCCATTGTTTTCGATAGAGGCGAAAGAATATTAAGATTATCAAAAAAAAAAAAAAATGGATGATCAATTTATTTATTATCATAGTCAGTTCAAATTGTCTACGTGGCGTTTTGGTAAATCGCTCCTTTCATAATTGCACATTTATATATGCATAAACATACATTATTAAGTAACCAGCTGCATGTGACTAAATTTCAGATATAATACACTAAATACTTACGATAAAACTATATTCATAGTTTACAACATTTTCTATGAAGAGTGAGAGAGAGAGAGAGAGAGACACAGAGAGAGAGAGAGAGAGACACACACACACACACACACACAGAGAATGGGGTTAGTATGGAAAAGATTTACAGAGAGAAATAAATGTTGTTGAGATATATAGTGAGAGAGAGCAAGAATAAACACGAAGGCTGCTAACATGTACAATGACAAACGTTTAGAATTTCACATACATTAAAAATTATATTGCATATTTTCAGACATTCACTTAATTTAAACACATTTCGTTAAATATATAAATATATAAACTTAAAAAAAAATTCACAAGCGCAGGCAAGTGTCTGACGGAAACTGAAAGAATCTCGTCGCATATGTATATATGTTTGTGTATATATATATATGTATGTGTGTGTGTATTTGCGCCTGTGTTCTCCCCACAGCACCACCGCTTGACAACCGGTGTTGGTGTGTTTGCGTTCCGTAACAGAGCGGTTTGGCAAAAGTGCCAGATAGAATATGTATCATGCTTAAAACGCAAACCAGGAAACGATTTATTCAACAAAAAAAAAAATCAAAGTGATGCCCCAGCATGGCCACAGTCAAATGACTGAAACAAATAAAAGTAAAAAATAAAACATATATACACACACATATATATAAAGCAATTACAATGAATATGGAGAATGATACGTCTGCACATTTTTTATTTTATTTTTACAGTCAGTCATACACCATATTTAATTTGAATTTTTACATATCTCATGTTTCTAAATTATACCTGAATTAGTGACTGACCTGTGGAGGCGCAATGGCCCAGTGGTTAGGGCAGCGGACTCGCGGTCATAGGATCGCGGTTTCGATTCCCAGGCCGGGCGTTGTGAGTGTTTATTGAGCGAAAACACCTGAAGCTCCACGGGGCTCCGGCAGGGGATGGTGGCGAACCCTGCTGTACTCTTTCACCACAACTCTCTCTCGCTCTTACTTCCTGTAATTCAAAGGGTCAGCCTTGTCACACTGTGTCACACTGAATATCCCCGAGAATTGCGTTAAGGGTACACGTGTCTGTGGAGTGCTCAGCCACCTGCACGTTAATTTCACGAGCAGGCTGTTCCGTTGATCGGATCAACTGGAACCCACGACGTCGTAAGCGACGGAGTGCCAACAACAAGAACAACAGTGACTAACCTAATTTAGGATCTAATATTCATGATTCACATGTCAAGCCCGGGATCACTATAGGATCAACATGATCAACAGTTTTTATAGTCGTATCAGGTTTCTAAATGTTGTAAGAAGCTCCGTTCCAAACTACATTGTACCAGGTTGAGTCCTATTGCGTGGCATCATGGCCAAGTGTCTTCTATTATAGCCTCGACCCGACATAAGCCTTGTGAGGGATTTGATAGACAGAAACTGAACGAATAGGCGCAGGAATGGCTGTGTGGTAAGTAGCTTGCTTACCAACCACATGGTTCCGGGTTCTTCTACTATAGCTTCGGGCCGACCAAAGCCTTGTGAGTGGATTTGGTAGACGGAAACTGAAAGAATCCAGGTCGTATATATGTATATATATATATATATATATATATATATATATATATATATATATATATATGTGTGCGTGTGTTTGTGTATCAGTGTTTGTCCCCCCCGACATCGCTTGACAACCGATGCCGGTGTGTTTACGTCCCCGTAACATAGCGGTTCGGTAAAAGAGTCCGATAGAATAAGTACTAGGCTTTAAAAAAAAAGGTCGATTTGCTTGACTGAAGGTGGTGCTCCAGCATGGCCACAGTCAAATGACTGAAACAAGTAAAAGAGTAAAAGAGAAAAAGAGGATCTATCTATCTATCTATCTATCTATCAGGTAAAATGACCTTTTGAAACATGCTGACGCATAATGTCCGCTTTCCCTGTTTCATGGCGTATATACGTATTCCCTATTTGGACGAGACGCCGGTCCGTCGCAGGATTTACTCATTTTTGCCAGCTGAGTGGACTGGAGCAACGTGAAATGAAGGGTTTTGCTCCAGAGCACCACGCGCGTCGCCCGGTCCAGGAATCGAAACAACAATCTCACGCTCATGATCCAACACCCTAACCACTAAGACACGCGTCTCTACTATATGAAGAAACTGCTCTTACCTTACACACACGTATATATATGCAGAGGCTGTGCGAACTGCAGTAGCTGAGCAGCAAGCTTTTTTAAGCTTGACCCAGAAAATGGTACAACAGTTAACGTGGATGCAGAGGGTACAGAGTCAACGCCACACGAACCATTGTCCAAGACCACCACAGATGATGGATCAGGGATGGCCACCGCTAACACCAGGAACCCCTGCACAGATATCACACCCATATTCCTACTGAATATCCGGGGCCTATTACGAACAGGCGGCAAAGACAAGTTCCTATACTTGAAAGACCTAGTAACATGCAATCAAGCAATATGCATGGTGCTTACCGAAACGCATCTAACACCTAATATAGCAGATGCGGAGATAAATATACCAAAGTATGCCGTACTCCGAACAGACAGAAGGGATAGAAGTCATGGGGGAGTTGCAATGTACATCCGAGAAGATGTCACACCCCTACTACTACTATCACACTCAAACTCTGTATGTGATACTTTAATAGTACACATAAAACAAATTGATGTAGTTGTATGCTCAACATACCGTCCACCAAATACCGCAAAGCAGGAAGGTAAATTTGAGGACAGCCTCAGACGCATAGAAGAGGTCCTGACAAATCTGGACCAACACATCAATATACTTTTCCTAGGCGACTTTAACCTCCCAAATGTTAAATGGCCTGAAGGTCACATCCTCTCTGGGATGTCACTGCATGAACAAAGCCAGGCAAAATCATTGCTAGAACTATCCAACATGCTGTTCATGGAACAAGTGATACTCCAACCAACCAGGGGAAGCAATATTTTAGATCTCTGCTTCACAAACAATGTGAGCCTAATCCATAATGTGAAAATAACGCCCACGTCTCTCTCAGATCATAACATTATAGAATTAACTATGTATGGTCCTAGACAACCCACTGACACCCACCCCACCAGGAGCACTCAAGCAATATCCAACCTGAATTTCCACAGGGCGGACTGGAAGTCAATTCGCAGAGAGATTCGAAATCAAAACTGGCATGACAGCCTTTCTATACAAGACAATGACCTCAAACTAAGTCATTTTATGTCAACCATACAAGACATATGCACCAAATACGTGCCATATAGAAAGACCAGCAAACATGCCAATAGAATTCCTAGAGACAGGAAAATCCTTATGAGACACAGAACAAAGGTCTCAAACCAGTTAAATAGAGAACTGGAGGATAGGAAAAGGGCTAAATTAAAACTAACACTATTAGA
>NC_142936.1:67809958-67819958 GCF_046866305.1 Octopus bimaculoides | reverse complement strand
TGCTTTAACAAAAGCTGAGAGGTGTCTCACTCTCAGTGGTCTTTCAGCATGCCTGAAACCAGCCCTGAATTTCTGGATGCCCGTGTTTTTGCTAGAGAGCCGTTGAACCCACACTGGGTTTATCCTTCCTTTTTACACGTCTTGTTTCTAGTCCTGCTGGGTATCTAGCAACCCTCCTCACCATGCTAGTCTGGTGGGGTACATACATACATACATAGACACACACATACATGTACACATATATATATTCATACATACGTACATAATACATACATCTGCACATATGCATATATACATGTATACATACATACATGTATACATACATACATATGCACATATACATACATAGTCAATCCAAACATGAACAAGCAAGAAAAAACACGAAAAAACAACAACACGAGGACGTGGAATAAGTACAGTGTTATTGGACACTCAGGAAAGGAAAGAAAAGAAGGAGGATTATGCATTGAGAGTTGCTTCCTAGTTCTTTTGTGTAGTTCCTTTAAGTATGGTTTTGTTTACTTCCAAAGAAGGAACAACAACCATACTACATCTAATTATTACCTGTTGCCTTAATGAGATTCTCTAATTTTAGTTTTGAACCAATCCTTCACTTGTAATCTTTGGAGACTTCCTCTTTCATTTTACTTTTCTCTATTTTCTCACCGTAAGGCATTCATCCACTTGTGGTATCTTTCTGCCATCAAATTTAATTTTTCGACCTCTCTTCATAATTAATGCTGCCTATCCATTCATCACAAATGACATACCGATATCCTTATTCTTTGAACAAGAGAATCAAGTTTATTTCATTTTTTAGTGCAAAACTCGAAGTCATCTATATGTAGCAGGTGACATATTTTCACTTCATTTTTTAACAAGCGTGCTTATCAAAGGAATCTACGCATTCATGAAAAGTAATGCAGAGAGCCAGTCTCTACGTAAAATTCCCCTCCGGGTTGTCACATTTCCTCATAATTCATTTCTGCTTTAGCTCTAATTTCACATTCAGCAATACCATTTTATAAAAATAATAGAAAATAGAAAATTAGTTTACTCACAAACTTCAGATGTCCCAAGGCACTCTACATTATTGTACACTTTTCTTGTAGTTTATGAAACAAACAGTTGTTGTCAAGGCAACGAGCTTGCAGAATCGATAGCACGCCGAGCAAATTTCTTAGCGGCATTTCGTACCGTCTTTACGTTCTGAGTTCAGATTCTGCTGAGGTTAGTGTTGCTTTTCATCCCTTCAGGGTCTACAAAATAAATATCGGTTGAGCGCTGAGATCGATGTAATCGACTAGCATCCTCCGCCAAAATTTCAGGCTTTGTACTTATTGTAGAAAAGATTTAGGTGGAGACTAGCAGAATTGTTGGCACGCTGGACATGGCATTTCGTCTAATTTCAAATTTCACGTCCTGAGTTCAAATTCCACCGAAGTTGACTTTACATTACGTCCTTTCGTGGAATTGTTGGATTTGTGTCTACAGCAGAATTATTATTATTATCATTATTAAGGCAATGAGCTGGCAGAATTGTTATCACGCCGGACAAAATGCTGTTAAGCCGTTATTCTTCTTCTTCTTCTTCTTCTTCTTCTTCTTCTTCTTCTTCTTCTTCTTCTTCTTCTTCTTCCTCCTCCTCCTCCTCCTCCCCTCCCCCCTCCTCCTCCCCTCCCCCTCCCCTCCCCCTCCTCCTCCCCCTCCTCCCCTCCCCCTCCCCCTCCTCCTCCTCCTCCTCCTCCTCCTCTTCCTCCTCCTCTTCCTCCTCCTCCTCTTCCTCCTCCTCCTCCTCCTCCTCCTCCTCCTCCTCCTCCTCATCATCATCATCATCATCATCATCATCATCATCATTCGATTTGATTCAGGATTGGTCTTGATTTATGCATGTATCGGGTTTCTGCCTGTAATTTAAATATCCACAAGCTTTCAGTAATCTTTCAAGTATTCCAAATCTTTCTGATAATCTTTATTATTCCTAAAGGTAAACTTTCTATAGGAGCTCTACAGGAAATTCCATTTTAGTCACCTTGAACATAAATCACAGTCCCCGATGGACCAATTACACTGGTCAACAAAGAATTTGTCCCAAGACAAAGAATATCTGTATCTTATGTTTTTGCATGCAGAATTCAAAAATAATGTCAGATTATTTGTATCACCCAGTTTCTTCTGTTCCACGATATCCTTCTCAGTTCTTGTTACGTAAGTTAAATTTCAGTTAAGCTCCAATAATGGGAAGCTAATGGTTTAAGTAATACTCCTAATTTAAATATTTATGAATAGTATTAACCTAATGAAATCATAAATCTAGCAATCTGAGTCAATGAGTCACCGACGCTTGGCAACACTGAGTCGATGATTCACCGATGCTTTGTCATTACTGTGCTTGAAGTGCAGGCGTGCGGTTGTGGACTAAGTTCACCTTCATAATGCCAAGAAACTGTACAATCATCGCAAACAACTATTTCTATATTTGCAATGACTTAACAGCCAAGTCACAGAGACGGCGTTCCTCGTCATTGATTAAAAAGTGCTATGAGCATTATTTTGACTGCGAAGTAGGTAACGAGGATAAAAGCTGGGCCCCTTATGTGTGTTGTGTAACCTGTGTCAGGCTTCTCACTGCATGGGCCAAAGGTTCACTTCATATGCCTTTTGCTATCCCTATGATTTGGAGAGAGCTTAAAAATCACACTTATGCATGGCGAATATACAAGGTATACCATCAAAATCCAAGTATACTGTAAAATATCCTAATTTACAATATGCTATGAGACCAGTACTTCACAGTCAACACATACCTGTACCTGACCCTCTAAAACAAATGACACTTAGTGACAACGAGCCAAGTGATGATGTGGAGAAAGAAACAGAAGACATGGACATTGAGCCTAGCTGTTTTTCAAGTGAACCACATTTGTTGAATCAAGTAGATCTGGATAATCTTGTGAGGGATTTAAACTTGTCGGAAAAGTAAGCTGAACTTCTTGGCTCCAGGTTAAAGGGCTGGAATCTTCTTCAGAAACATACCAAAGTTACCTTTTATCGTGTTCGACATTGTGATTTTGAAAATTGTTTCTCACTTGAGGGTGATGTGGTGTTTTGTAATGATGTGTATTGTGTTATGAAGGAACTTAACCACAACTAGCACTAATGAGTGGTGTTTGTTTATTGACTCCTCAACAGTAAGCTTGAAAGCAGTTTTACTCCACAATAGAAATAAGTTTCCTTCTGTTCTTCTGGCTCGTGCAGCTAACATGAATGAAAAATATGAGTGTGAAGCTTGTATTGCAAAAAATTAAGTACGAAGAACATAAGTGGAATTTTTCTGGTGACGTAAAGGTCGTGGTACTTTTACTTGGAATGCGGCTGAGTTGCACCAAGTTTTGTTGCTTTTTTCTGTGAGTGGGACAGTCGCGATATGAAAAATCATTATGAAAAGAATGTGTGGCCGAAACGATCTCTGACTCCTAGAATGTCATCAATCCTCCCTTTGTTGATTCTGAGAAAATTTATCTGCCTTCTAGGATTAATGAAATATTTCGTCAAAGGTATGGACAGAACTGGCAAGGGATTCACGTCTTTGAAAGCTAAATTTCCAAGAATAAGCGACGCAAAAATCAAGGAAAGTATTTTTGTTGGGCCACAGATTAGGGAGCTGATGAGAGACCAAAAGTTTAAGAGCTCGATGATGTTGAAAAAGCTGTGTGGTTGTTATTTAAGAAAATTTGGAGAGAGTTTTGGGGGGAATCACAGAGCAGAGAACTATTCTGACATTGTGAAAGATCTACTGATATCATACGAGGCCTTGGGATGCAATATGAGCTTAAAAATCCACTTCTTGAACTCCCACTTGGACTTTTTCCCTGAAAATCTTGGGGCTGTCAGTGATGAGTACGGCGAGAGGTTCCACCAGTATATTCTGAACATGGAAACCGGTACCTAGGAAAGTGGAGCTCTTCTATGTTGGCTGATTATTGGTGGCCACTAAAAAGGGACGTTCCAGAAGCTAAATACAGTCTAAAATCATACGCCTCTACGTTTTAAGGGTAAGTTTCCTTGTAATATCAGCCTGATCTTTAAATTCATGAAATACAATTGTTCAACAATTTACATATACTATCACAGAAAAACTATGACTTATAGAAAAAATCTGAAAGCACGCTTGAATTCTCCAGATAAAATGCTATATTCACCTACTTTTGCTTCTGGGACAAAATTTTTCATCAATCCTATTGACCAATTATCATTGTCAGCCTTATTTCTGCATAAATACAGTATATTTATTGTATAATTTAATTACTCTATCACATAAAAACCAAGCCTGATAGAAGAATTCTAAAAACATTTAAATCTGCGTTAAAAGTATTATAAATTTAACTTTCTTTAGTTCATGGGACAACAAAATTTCGAATTTTATTGACCAGTGTCATTACAGGCAAAACCTTTACAGGTTTCATATTTCAAATTCGTGCAATTTAAAATTTTAAGGGATTGTATTTTTACAAATTTTCTCTATTTCTTTCCTCACAATCCTGGAATCAAACTGACGTGATGGGTCCCTCTGTATGTAATTCGCTTTTCTTTGTCTATTATTGTTATATCTGGTTTATTAATATCTAACTTATCCGTTTGATTTGGAAAATTTCATAAACTTTTGCATACTTCTGACTCAAGCCCTCTTTGTACCCGATGATTATAGCTAGTATTTCCTTTTTTCACCCCCACCCTGTTTCTGACGAAACTTTTAGTGCAAAACTTTCACTACTTGGTCATCCCTCCGTTTCTTACACACCCCTTGAGCCAACTTGAGGCGTTCTGCAACAATGTGTGCCATTGTTTCATCCCAAATTCCACATACTTTACATTTTGCCGACATCCTCTTCCCATAAGTATATTTTCTCAAGATGTTTGTTTGTAGCGCTTGGTCTTGAGCAGCCATAAGAAGACGCTCTGTTTCTTTTTTCAATTGCCCTTTTTCAACCAGGCCCAGGTTTTTGTTCTACATACATCCTCAGTGGATTTATAAAACTCACCATGCAGAGGTTTCTCATCTATCTGCTTAACATGCTTTGAATTTCATTCTTGTTCTTTTCCTTTATTCCACCATTGATTACCTGTTCTTTATTCACTGCATTTAGTAATTATTCTGAACTGTAGGTTTTTTCTTTCCATCTGTACACATTCTTCCACAGCAATTAAGCTTCTCGCACTCTGGTCTCTCTTTAAGTACAACTAGTTAACATCATCTTTTGGATGGTGAGTTTCAAACATAGTCAACAAGCTTTCTAGTATTTCCATAAAGTTTCCGTAAGCCCCTTTTTTGTTCAGTTCAACTCCATATCTGATAACTGGCATTGCTCTTGCATTTATCGCTTCAATAATTTGTTTTTAATTCAACCTGACTGTAATATTTTTCTCAATCTCTCTGTATACCGCCTTGTAGTTTGCTTCATCTCTTCATGCTTTCTTTTACCCACCTCCAGTATTTCTAAATACTTACATCACTGTCCTTTCTCAGCTGCTTTCATTGTTTGCCTATTTGACATTTCAATTCTCTGGCTTCATTCAAATCTTGCACATTTCATTATCAATTTCGGAATCTTCAATTCCGAAATCCATACGTACATCAGTTGAGAAAATGCAAACAATATGTACAAGATTTTGAATCTGCCTCTCATTTTTCGCATAAAGCTTTATATCATCTATAAAAGGAAAATGATTTACCTGACCATGCCTTCTTCCTAAATCATGAGCTATTTTGACCTTCCCTAATATCACGCTGAGCGGTATCATGGCTAATACAAATAGTAATGGAGATAAGCTCTCACCTAAAAACATACCACGCCTGAAGTTGACTTTGACAAGTCTTTGTTTTCTTCCAATCAATTCAGTATTCCAACGGTTCATACTTTAATTGGCCATTTCCCCATATTTTCTGTCACTTCAAACATGCTCATTATTTTATATGTCATATGCTTTTCTGTAATTCAACCATGCTACATTTAATCCCGTAAATCTGTATCTGCAATTTAACATTATCATTTTATCAACTAACAACTGGCCTTCAGTTGCCCTACTTTACTTCCTTAATCCTTTCTGTTCCACTGGAAGTAAGTTGTTATTTTGCAGATGATATGAAAATTCCGCCAAGACACCGTTCATAAGCTTCCACATATGTGGCAAACAATTTAAAGGTCGAAAATTTGACGCCAATTTACCTCTAAAGGGGTCCTTGGGACATAAGAACGTCCGTCCAATTCTCATTCAGGTAGGATAGTGTACTTGCATCAGGTTTTCAACAAAGTGTGCAGAGATCCTTTCATGCAACTGTGCAAAATTTTTCCGCTAATGTCTTTGTATTTATCCGGGCCTGGTTCTTCCCAATTAGATTTTTTTAAAAACTTCAGTCTCCCTGAGTATAGATCAATTCTCACGTCCTTTGTCTTGGAATTGTTGGAAGTTGTCTCTCCACTTGTGTTAGCTACTGAACTCTTTCTTCATATCTCACTAGCCTGTTACAAAGTTCTCTCCAAAATACTTTAATTTCTTCTGCACTAGGAATCACTTCCTGATGTTGTTAACCCTCTATTTTGTCAAAAGGACGCATTCTATTTGATTGAAACAATCTCTTCTGTTCAAAATCTTTGCATCTAGTACCATATCTTTTCAATTTATTCTTTAATGCCGCCACCCTTTGTGGTGAGAGGAGTGAAGCAGTACGGCACATTGTTAGCTAATGCCCGAAATTGGCACAACGCGAATACAAAACACGCCATAACAATGTAGAAAGAATGATTCATTGGGAGCTCTGTGGAAATCACGGCCTACAAAGTGCAAAGACGTGGTATGAACAAACTCCAGAAGGAATCACAATTAATAATAAGTAATGATACTACTACTACTACTACTACTACTACTACTACTACTACTACTATTACTAATAATAATAATAATAATAATAATAATAATAATAATAATAATAATAACAACAATAATAATTAATAAAAATGTAAGACAGATCCGTCCCCTAGCGTCAACGTCGAAGCTTGTTATGCCTCACTGTTAACAAAACAAAATACATAATAATAATAATAAATAATACGAAAGAATGGCTGGTTAACAGAACTGGAGCTAGAAGCTATTAAAAGAAGGATATCGGGTGAAGTTGGGCATGCGACAAATGTAAGTGATATAGTGGAATAGATGGACAATTGTCCGAAAGAATATAATACCGTGAATTGTGAAAGAATTGAGATCAGTGACTACCCAAATAATGAAGATCGATTTATAATAGACAGAATTGTGGATCTATTAAATACAGAATGGATAGAATTTGTGTGCAACTTTTCGAAGGCTAACCAATGGAGACTAAATCAAGAGACAAATAAAGTCAATAAAGTATTGAGACACATTCAAACAAAGGACATCACACAAACAAAATAATCTTACCAAGGCTGCTAATAGGATTGTGGCGGAAAGGATGGGATTGAGAACGACTGAGAATAGAACAGCGACGGATAGAAGAGGAAATAAACAACCGTGTTGGAAAAGGAGAATTTCTGAAGATATAACCTCCTTGAACAGTGTTGTGTCAATACTTGTCAGGAAAAGAAAATGGAGAACTTAAGAATGAATGGAAATTCGATAAAGTTAGGAAGAAGTATGGTGTAGATACAAAAGGCCTGAATGTTGTAATTGAAGAACTGAAGCAACGCATACATGCAAAAAAAAAGCAAAGCTAACTAGGTCTGAACAACAGATTAAGAAATACCAGCAAAACAAATTGTTTAGAACCGACCAAAAATAATTTTATCAAGAAATTAATGACGATAAAAAAACGTGAAAATTTAATCCCTGACGCTGACGAAAGTCGACTTTTTGAGGGTGAAATATGGAGTAAGCAAGAACAACGTAATACTACTGATGAATGGCTCTGCAGCCTGAAGTAAACAGCTTCTTATCCCAAGCAATAGGCTATCCACTTCACAGAAGACAGTATCAGAAATATGAGTGAAAAGATAAACAATTGGAAAGAAGCAGGACCTGATGGTGTACATGGATTTTGGATAAAAAAATTCAGTAGTTTCCACAAATTGAGCGCAGAGCAATTTAATGCATTGATCAAGATGAAATCCCGGGTGGTTGATAAAAGGAGGAGTGTTGTTGTGCCTGAAGGATGCATCAAAGGGAAATGTTGCGGACAGTTATAGACCAATATCCTGCCTACTGTTAATGTGGAAGTTACTGTTAGGAGGAATTGCAGATAAATTTCTTGATGAGAACTATATATTACCACCGGAACAAAAAAGGCGGTAGGAGGAGATGGAGAGGTACCAAAGATCAACTATTGATAGACAAAATGGTAATGCAAGATTGTAAACGAAAGAGAACTAATTTGGGAATGGCCTGGATTGACAATCGCAAAGCTTATGATATGATTCCAGATTCGTGGATCATCAAATGCTTAGATCTGTTAGAAATTTCGAAGAATGTAACGTGTTTCCTGAAGAGAAGTATGGTGGGATGGAAAACTGAAGAGGCATCTTACGGAAAAAGCTTGGGAACCCTGGGTATCAGAAGAGGGATTTCCCAAGGTGGCAGCCCCTCTCCCTTGTTTTTCATTCTTTGCATGATACCCCTGACCTTGGTACTCAGGAAAATGAAGCTGAGGTACCAACTAATGGAAAAATCCCAAACAGTCAACCACCTCCCCTTCATGGATGATTTGAAACTGTATCGTAAAGACGAGACACAAGTGAATTACTTGGTGAACATGGTCCACTGTTTGAGTGCTGATATTAGAATAGAATTTGGACTCAAGAAGTGCGGAGTAATCTACATAAAAAGAGGCAAGGTACAGTCCCTAGCAGGGATAGAATTACCGAATAAAAACGGAAGGATACAAATAACTTGATGTACTAGAGTGCAACGAGATAATGGAAAACGAAAAAAAAAAGAGCAACTGAGGATGGAGTATTTCTGAAGGCTGAGATTAGTGCTGCGCTCAAAATTGACTGGATGGAATAAACTCCAAGTAGTTAATACGTGGACGGTAGCGTCACTTTGGTATGGAGCGGGAATTATAACATGGCAAAATAGAGAAATGAAGAAAATAGATGCCAAGATCAGAAAGATGTTGACAGTACACAGAGCTTTCCACCCTAAGAGTGACACAGATGGGCTGTATTTGTCCAGAAGAAAGGGCGGGTGAGGTTTGATCAGTTGCCAGGACTGTATCGGAGCAGAGGAAAACAGCCTAGGGTGGTATATAAAAAATGCTGTGGGGGCCACTGTTGAAACGCATGAAGAAAGCTCGCGTCATCAAGACTGAAAATTGTGTAACCAAAGAAAAATTTAAACATGAAATGCATAAAAAGAAAGAAAACGTATGGAGGGAAAAAACATGTACGGTCAGTGTGCAAGAGATGTGAACGCCAAGACATATACAGGGGACCGGTGGTTATGGAGGAGGAGGAGGTGTGACATGAAGATAGAAACAGAAGCACTCATATGCGCAGCTCAGGACCAAGCGTTAAAGACCAACTGTATGGAGTGCAGAATTGACAACACTGCCGATAGCGACAAATGCAGAATGTATGGTGAGAAGGGTTGAAACGGTGTGGCACCTAGTTCGCGAATGCCCCAAATTGGCACAACGCGAATACAAAACACGCCATGACAATGTAGCAAGAATGATTCATTGGGAGCTCTGTGGAAATTATGGCCTACAAAGTACAAAGACGAGGTATGAAGCTGACACCGAAAATGAGAACTACAAAATCCTGTGTGATGCAATGTTCCAGTGCGATCACTAGGCCAGACATCGGAAACTGGACATTGTTGTAGTGCATAAAATTGAAAGAACATGTATGATAATCGACATAGCATTTTTTCCCGACATTTGACAGTTTCAGACAAATTACTACTTCCTCACCTACTACACCTCCATGTTGCTGAGTTGTGGGCAACATTGTATCTTGTTTTTGATGTT